>NW_004798214.1:193732-212134 GCF_000002075.1 Aplysia californica | reverse complement strand
GTCTGAAAAAATTTGACTTGATGCTATGTAACGCAAGTCACACACCTTATCATGCCATCTGTAGGTCTGAAAATACATATTTTTGTAGGAGAAGATATACACCAATAGAAAAACTCAAATAAAAACGAAACATTAAAAACTGTATCATCAACCCTTTGCGATACATTTTAGGTACCCACCTATTGGCAAAAGCTCACTTTTGTAGTCTTCACATTATTTCAATTGAACTTTTATTCTAATGATTTTTAAAAGGTGCTTTCAAGCATACATGACAATATAAACTGTTACATCATCAACCACACATTAATTTTGTTAAAAACCCATTAAAACAAAACACTTCATTTCTTTGAGAACACCTCTTCATTGCATGAAATTGAAAGGCAAAGGGCTCAACTGGACCTTTGTAAGGACAAAGGTTGAATAAAAAAAACATCAGGTACTTTGAGGGGTTAGAAATCTACAGTAGCTTACCTCTGAGATTTAACACGGGAATGCAGATATAATGAAAAGTCTAAACACACATGCTACGCAATCTTACCCCAGCTTTGAAAATCCCATTTAAGCTCCATGTCAAAGTCTCCAATGTCTTTAAGGGCCTGGACAATCAGAGGGCGTCTTTGTTCTAAGGCTTCCCGGGACTGTTGTTTCAGTTTCCGTAATACCAAGAGAACTACGACAAAACAGATAAACAATCATTAACAGTATAGGGAAAAGAAGTAACAATTTGCTTAAACTTACCAGTAATATCAAATAACTGTGTATCACAACTTAAATTTCATTTAAATAGGAAATTCATTATAATTCATAAGTCTGTGGTGAGAATTCACTTTAGAACAGTGCTACTGAAAAAGAAGAAAATAATTTTTGCTCACACAAAGTAATACAAAATTAAAGGTACTTCGCCCACATTTAACAAAGTAATAAGAGCATCAGTATCATGAAAAAGATAATGTATCTCCAAAGACAGAAAGAGAAATACTTGACAGATTGCTCCTGAGTTTACGATGATGACAAAGTCAAACTAATGACAGTAAATCTCGAGTCACTTTCTCTTTTTTCAAAAGGCCAGAAATTCTTCCAAATATAAAATCTCTTTAGAGATGAGTATGTGCGTGGTTGGCGGGTGCTTTGGTGTGGTTTGCTTCTTCTTTCCTATCAAACATCTATCGTCCTTATCTCCCCTTCTTTTTTATGTTCGTTACTCTCTTGTAACACCTCTAATCTTCTGGCGCTCATATGACCTTAAGCAGTTGCGAGCGCCGTAAAACCTCTACTAAAACTAAAACCTAAAGAGATGAGTATTACCAAAGTTAGTCACATATAAAAGCTAAAAATAACCAAATTACCTGTCTCATTACAAGAAATGAGACAAAAATGAGTGCTATGACCCTATTCCAACTCACTAATCTGTCGATCACCATAGCTGATGGCTTCTGCCAATGGTGTCCATCCCTGAGCATTTTTCACCTTCACCGGGGCTCCATGAGCAAGTAGCAAATGCACACATTCTGGAAAATTTGAAAAAATCATTTAATGGAAAGAACATGAAAACTTAATGAAAACATAGACATAAAAACATAACAGACAGGACAGAGATTTGCACACCAAGCTACATTTTTTATTTTTTTCATTACAACTGCAAGATATTAAAGTAAGGAGGAATGTACATAATAACACAAGAAGAATGTTGGGTACGGTCACATGGTGCTCCTCTGTCCACTGGAGGTCAAGAGTTGGATTGATCCCCACCAACGTTAGTTTTTTTCCTCATGTTTGCTACACACCCTCATTCCAGGGTGAGTAGGGTACAGTTTACCTAGAACATTAAATATCCCAAGGCCGTTCTAAAATAAAAAAACAGTAGGTGGGTAGGCCCTTCGCTTCACTCTCAGGGCAAACTTCGTAAGAAACAAACTTCAAACCCAAAACTGAAGTCACTCTGGTCATTACAAATATAGTAGTACATTTGAAAAACGGAAGGTAGCTCTCTGTCAAGCAAGAGATGATTCTACATTCTATGTTAGTTTTTACATTAAGTAAGAGTTTTATGGCACTTGCAACATAATAAGAAGGTCATATAAGTGCCAAAGATTAGAGGTGTTACAAGCGAGTAACAAACACCAAAAAAAAAAGGAGGAGAGATACGGATGATACATGTTTGACAGGAGAAAGAAGAGCAAACCACACCAGAGCACCCTCCAACCACCCACACATTATGTTAAATAAAAGGGCTTTGTACTTAAAAATTATTCTTGTACTACTAATCTTATAATCACTTACTCCCTGACCTCCAGCAGGGGTAGGAGACGAGACAAAGAAAGACTAAAACAACTATCAACTTCCCTACATACTATCAAAAAGATGTCAAATATATACTTATTGTATTTTTTATACGTATGTATCTTTATAACTCCAGCACATAATCACAGGTATATCTGAGTTTATAAAAAGCATAAAAACAAATCTGACTGACTTTCATTTAAGAGACACCTCATTACCTTTATGCCCAAGCATGACTGCAAGGTGTAGAGGAGTATTTCCTGTAGAAAAAATACAAAACATAAAAGAATAATTGTTTAATGCACTCAAAATGAAGCTAAAAAAAGAAGTGGATTTATATAAGAAACATTTGAGGTGAAGCTTAACACATAAAACCCTGAGTTTTTTTAATACCTCCCTAGAATCCTGAATGAAATAGAGATAACAGAAACAATCAGGTTGTTTCATTATCTTATTAACTGTGTCTTTAATTGTCAGATTTTACTTAAATTTGAATATGTTATATAATATGTATAGTACATATATGAATGCACAATCTGGACAAAAGAGGAACAATTAAAAACACAGGTTTTTAAGACCAACTCTATGACTTAAAGTCTTGTGTGTGATCCTAAACACTATAGTCAAAGCATCATTAGGCCCAGCCGTAGATCTAGCCTCTGGCAGCTCTAGCGGTGATCCCCTGCCACTTCCACTATAGTAAAAATCATCATCGATGTTATGCGAAACATTGCAATCGTCTTCAAAAGTCATATCTACCGACTGGAAATCATCATCTGGGTCTGGTTCAGGATAAAAAATATTTAAAATATTGCGGCCTGATAGGCCTGGCAGTGAAAAGTCATTCAATAAAAAAGAAATTGGAAAAATTCCAAACTTTTGGTGTAAACTACTCTTATGACATTATCATGATTATCAATATTTTTTGCTCACAACAGTCATCTGGAGTTACATCCGTCTTTTTTTCCCTGATGGGTTTTAAAGGGTTAAGACAAGGTGTTTTCACTTTCATATTATTACTTTAAGCATACACAGGCATTTTTTATATATATATATATATATATATATATATATATATATATATATATATATATATATATAATATATATATATATATAGTAAGTCTTTCTTATGCAGCCTAATGGCAGGAAGTGTAATAAATTATACTTATACCCAACACAATTTCGAATCACTAGAGAAAAAAAATGTTAGATAAAGCACAGCTATTTTCATAAGTTCACTATAGTATGACTTTTGTCAATTTTAGTACAGTTGTACAGAACAATATTATAGTATGATGGGGTCTGCCTAACAGCAACCCTCTTGGGAAGCAAGCTGCGGTTGCTGCTAACTGAATTTTCAAACTTTGTGTGTGTGTGTGTGTGTGTGTGTGTTTGTTCAGGGGAAGGGGGTGAATAAAAATACGACCGACCTCTCACCCCGGGTGAGACTTGCCAGTGTTGGCTACTCTCACCCGGTGTGAAACAAGACCGGTTTTTCCTAATTTCGGAATACTGTCTATCGATATGGATAATCAAATTGACAAAAGCAAAGAAAAAATGACATTATAGCACAAAAGAAAGCTAATTTGGTGCAGGGCTCAAGAGGCTCCTTGACCCTTTGGTTTACTAGGGATTTAAACCCTTGTTTTAGAAACTTAAACCGTAAAAGTCAATATCTCATAATTTTAAAGTAAGATTTTTTGCTTGCAAACATTTAACTCACACGCACATTCACACAGACACACATAGAGTGACCACGACTATGATTGAATGCTAATGATTTTAATTAACTTCAGAAATAAATGAGTAATATTGACGAGAATTAGAGTTGTGTCCATTTGGAGGGGGGAACAGTGGTGGTGGTTGAGCAATTGGGTCTATCAAAAATAAAATAAAGTTGGTAAAACCAAAAGGGGTCAACTCCGATTATAATGCTCCAAGAAAAATAGACCTGCCACTCTATGAAATCTTAAAGTCAGGATCTTAGTAGGGAAAAAAAATTGGGACTTGGTAAAAAAAATCGGGATCAACGACAAATCACCTAGGTCACTGCCAAGTTGACTTTTAAAAAATTCCAAGGATGTCCAATATTATAACCATGTATATTCCCTCTGCGCGTACGTGTGTGGGGTGTATGTCTGTGTGTGTGTGTGTGTGTGTGTGTGTGTGTGAGCTTGCGTGTGCCTGTGTGAGTTTCATCTTTTTTTAAAATCCTGAAGTATCATGTCAAAGTCTCCTAGTCCAAGTGTTTTACACGTCCCCCCTCCCCTCGGATAAGTCCCGAAAGACGCTTCAACCAGTGTGCATAAACTTAAATTGACCCCGTCAACGATGGTCCCCGACACACGCGGAACTCACACGCCGAAGTCATGTCACATGGTGCAAACGCGCGACCGAAACAGTTTTACTGACGATCTTGATGACGGGCCTGACTAACCAAAATTCGGACAAAGCATGTTTTGGCGAAAGTAGATCTTGAGAATGTCTTAAGTTGGAAAGCCAAATCAATACTACTTCCAATCCGTTATAGTTGAAATAACACGTGTGAGCAAAGATCCAAGACAACTTTTGGTGAGTCAACTACTAAATTCAACATAGACATTTTGGAAAAAAGTTCTCCGAGTTTCTGCTGACAAAAAGTTAAGCGAGTGTTTCCCACGACAGAAAAGAAGGCAAGAGTAAGATTTTAGACAAATCTGGCGCAACAGGCGGAACAAAAAATTAAACAAAAAAATCAGGGTACACGCGATCAACATCGGGATGCTTGAGATTTAGGGCAGGGATGAGTGGCAGGTTTGGAATGATTCATTATTCTTCAGAGCCATCCCAGGGTTCACATTCCAGTCTTTCCACACTTTCGATGGCAGACAATTCAAGTTTACTAGTGTGTTATTTGTTAAAGAAGGATGGGGGTTATCTCACGGCAGGGGTAAACTCAAGGCACGACACCGGCAAATGTGAGCGACCAGAATGTGGGCAGAGCTTCTGTGCTGAGGCAAGCCTGTGTTGCTGGAAACTGTGTGCAGCTGATAAGTAGGTTTCTTCTGATACAGAAGGTGACTGTCGTGCATGTGTGTGGGTGTGTCGTCAAATCATTGACTCAGCTTTGGGATAGAGAAGGGGGGGAAATGATGCTTGCCAGACGCACACCACCTAGGGCCTACGTTTTAAAACGTATGCAAACCCCCGAAAAGAAATAATAAAGAGTAAAGCTCATGCACAACCAAAACTTAAAGGAGGTAATCTGCTGATTACGCACATTTACACAAGTGCGTAAAGGGGAGCCCTGTTGGTGGTCTACAAAGATGCTAAGTTAGGCTAAGGCTATGTTACTTTTTGAATAGGGGTACCTCGAATAGAGCCGAACTACGCGGGTCGCCATTTTGTTTTGTCCAGAAGTTCTAGTGCTACTCTTCTTTCTCTCCCCCCCCCCCCCCCCCCCTCTCTGGCGCTTTCTCAGTAGTTCCCACCCCGCAGCCGCAATTGTTATTCGCCGGTTTTGGCCCCCTGATTTTACCATATGAGCCATTGCCAAAACGTGGGGAAAAACACACACATCTCACAATTGTGTGCATAAAATGTGATGCATTAGTATTTATTCCTCCAAAACGTATACACATGTCAAATATAGGATGTAGAACCTGCATTTGCAGTTTCAGACCCTATGTCAGCTTTATAATGTTGCGTTTGTAAATTTTGTGCCAAAAATGTCCGTTTTTTAGTGATTCCTGGATTGTCATTTTGAGCACACCAATGCAAACTTCCAAGAATGTCAAAAATTTAGTATTTTTGGGTGTTTTTTTAAAACCTGTGCTTTGATTCTATGCTATTTGTGATCGAGAAAGGTTCACTTGCTCAAGAAATCGGTTTATTTGTTTGCAAATAAACTAATAATTCGGATCACTTGTGCGTCAGGGGTGTCGTCACGGACTAGGTGTTTCAGAAAACACCATTATTTTTCAGTAGAATCACCACAGCTGGTTAAATCTTTTTGCTTTTCGTCGTTTATTCAATAGTTCAAAAGCCGCGATGCGCGAAAGGAACATCGGGTTCCTAGATCTACGATTTCGGTCGGCTGTTTAACATTCGCCGTTAATGGCGTCACTTTGCGACGTACCGGAAGTCCGAATTTTAGCCTACTTTTGTTTTGAACGGATCATCAACAGTGCCCGGATATAATTGTTTTCTTGAGTGACTTCCCTTTACCCACTTCCCCAGAACAGCGGGAGCAACAGGGTAAAGAGAAAAACAAAAGTAGTCATTGCCGTCACCCTCCGGTTACGCACAAGAATCTTGCGTTGAATGTGACGTACTGGGCTGTTTTGCGTGTTTTTAGGCTACCCTATTGAATATTTTAGTGAAATTGTGGTGTTTACATTGGATTCCTGGAACAAGAGTGTGATGTGTGAACAAACTTCGAGAGATGGATCATTTCTGTGGTTATAGATTTAGCTTTTGAGCTTAGTGATGACGTTTGGGGTGTCGTCATGCAGCCGTACAAGACTGACCGACGTACTAGAAATTACATTGTCCTAAGAGCAAACATTATTTAAGTCATGTGTGCTCTTTTTACTCAAACAAATAGACAAACATGTCCTTGTTTATCTGTCTAACTCAAAAGTACACATTTGTTCTTTGTTGGCATGATATGCCTTTTTCCAATACATTGTGTCATCATTGTTATGTAATATTTTTCATAATTGCTAATATCAATAAGTTTTCAACATATATTTCATACATGCAAGATTCATTGAGAAACAAAATACGCCTTTATTGATCTGTGTGATCTCATAGTGCAAATTTGTTCTTTGTAGGCATGATTTTACCTTTTCCCAGTATGTTTTGTCATCACTGTTATGTACGAGTACTCTTTGTCATAATTAGCAACGTAATTGTGATTGTCTACTGTCTTTGATATGACCTGGTATCTTTTTCAAAGCAAAAGAAACCTCTCTTGGGTTTTTTTAATTCTTAAAGTGCGCTTTTCTCTCTGGAGACAAGACTTTTGTCTTTTCCTGTACATTGTGTCATCAGTTATGTACAAGTCATGTTTGTCATCACTGTTATGTACAGGTCAGCTCAATTGATTTTGTCACTTGTGCTTTTGCCTCATTTTAGTTTAAAAATAGTTTTACACATGTGTTTTTCTGGTACTGAGGCTTTGATAACTGTATTTGTACAGCCTTTCACTATTGTGATGTGTTGTTAATGATAATGTCCAATGTGTATCCTTTCTTGTACATAACAATGATGACATGTTCTGTGCACTGCGTCATTGTTACAAAACTTGTCATTCATATTACCATTATGAATGGAGTTCATAGTGTACGAAGTCTTTGTTTATTAAACAAATGGAATTTAAAGTCCATAATTTGCCCTGCTGCCTGTTTTTGTCATCAATGTTACATACAAGAAATACAGTAGTTGCCAAACCAATAGACCCATATCTCCAAAACCGTACATCTCCTTGCTCTGATACTCTAGGAATATGAGCACTAAATGTCAATCTGTGACTGACAGAAAAGAGAGTCAAATTGGTAAGAAAATTTTTTTTGCACCACTGAGTCTCAAGAGTCTCACGTTTTGGCAATTGCTCATATAAATGATAATTTGATGTTTTGCAGTTGTTAGGTTTGATATCTTAGCTCGCCGCTCATCAAACGTATAGATCTAGGATGCAGATCTAGGCTCAAATAAGGGGGGTGGAAACTACCGAAAAAGCACCCTCTCTCTTTCTCACTGCCCACAGACAAAGTAAATTGAAAGTTGCACACTTGCAACACGGAAGTGGCTATTCTCATCTGGGGTGAGAATAGAAATACGATCGACCTCTCACCCTGGGTGAGACTTGCGACCGTAGGCTATTCTCAACCGGTTTGAAACAAGACCTGTTTTTCCTTATTTCGGAATACTTTCTATCGATGTGGATGATCAAATGGATAAAGGCAAATAAAAGGTTACGTTATAGCACAAAAGTAAGCTAATTTTATCGACTACAAAGATGCTATGGCTATTTCACTTTTCGAATCGAGCCGAACAACGGGGGTCGCCATTTTGTTTTGCCCGGAATTTCTCGCAATATCTACTCCTCCCCTCTTCTCTCTCTGTCTCTTTCTGAATACTGTCTATTGGTGTGGACGATCAAATTGACCAAAACAAAGTTAAAAAATGATGTTAAAACACAAAAGTAAATTAATTTGGTTGTCTACAAAGATGCTACGGCTATTTAACTTTTCGAATCGAGCCGAACTACGCGGGTCGCTATTTTGTTTTGACCGGAAGTTCTCGCGCTACTCCTCTCTCTCTCTCTTTCTCTCCACTGCCCACAGACAAAATTGTACGCTTTTAGTAGGCTACAGTTGTAATGGAACGTTTGTTCACGGCACAGAATTCTACAATTTTTCTGTTATCACAGTGTAGAATTCTGTGGTTTAGGGTGAACGCAAAATTTGTTGGCCTAGATCTAGGCTATAACGGTGAACGCGCACCGGGTGAGAATAGCCAAAAGACTCTCCTGCACTATTCTCACCCCGGGTGAGAATAGAGGTGGCCTTGCAACACAGGAGCGCTGGAACGTTTGTTCACGGTGAACGCAACACCGGTTGGTCTAGGCTATCACGGTGAACGCAAACCGGGTGAGAATAGCCAAAAGGCTCCCCTGCGCTTTTCTCACCGGGGGTGAGAATAGAGGTGGCCTAACCTAATAATATTAAGTTATAATTAAGTTTGATGAACGACTGCACTTTGTTGACAGACTGCTGCTGACTGCAGAAGATGAGTCATAAAGGAACGTCACTAATGAGCGAGCAATCTAATAAATCGTACATACAAACATTGAGAAAAACTAAATGATTACCATGATTGTCTCTCTGAGATACGTCACAGGTTCGTATCAATCTAGAAACCCGTTTAATGTCGCCATTGAATACTCTTTCGTGTAAGGGAAACTCAGACGACGCCATTTTGCTTATTTACGGAAGATCGCTTTGTCCCCAGATTTTTTTTCAATTGTTTGGCTTTGTACTTGAAACTTGAAAGAGTCTAAGCCCGCAAAAGCCTAGGCCTAATGTCCAATTGCAGAGAGCCGCGCACGCATAAATTGTGTGAATGGGAATTCGAAAGGGGTGCATAAAAAAATAATAAGCTCAGGCTAAATTGATTTAGTTGTGCCAGTACTTTTTATTTAAGAAAAGATCTTTTTATATTGTATTCTTTCCGATTGAAAGCTCATGCAAATACACATCTTCACAATGTTCAACAGTCCCCTTGCGTGTAGGCCAAGTTTTACGTATTATTTTATAGGACTAATATTGTTCATTAAAAATTGATTATCATACATAGCAGAGTTGGTAAGGGAATGAGAGAGACAGAAATAGAAACACACACACACGCACACGCGCACACACACACACAAACACACACACACACACACACACACACACACACACACACACACACACACACAAAGAGAGAGAGAGACAGACAGACAGACAGACAGACAGACAGAGACAGAGAGAGACAAAGAGAGAACGTGAGCGTATTGGGGGAGGGGGTGGGGGAGATCGTACCATATGCGCCAATCATGAGATCTTGGAGAACAAGACAAATTTACTAACTGTATTAATTTAGCACACATATAATTATATACCCACTTCCCCAAACTAATTAAAGTAGCTTTCACTACTTTCAGATCGCCGCTCATTTCCACCAAATCCTGACAGAAGTGCTTTTCTTCTAGTAGTCTAAAAATATTGATCTCTGTGCAAAGAGCGTTTAATCGAATTCATATACAGGTACATAACACTGAGAGAGAGAGAGAGAGAGAGAGAGAGAGAGAGAGAGAGAGAGAGAGAGAGAGAGAGAGAGAGTGAGTGTGTGTGAGAGAGAGAGTGGGGGGGGGAGAGGGAGAGAGAGAGAGAGAGAGAGGGAGAGAGAGAGAGAGAGAGAGAGAGAGAGAGAGAGAGAGAGAGAGAGAGGAGGGGGGGGGGGGAGTATTCATGTTACAGTATGAAATCTTGTTTCACTCTGGGATGAAGTCAAACAACTCGGCAGATACACTATACACGGCGCGGTGGTATCAGGCGCTCGGAAATTTTTAAGCATGTTGGGGGTATTACGGTATTGGCATTATCGTCTTGGTTGCAGTGAAAAAAAACCCATAATTTTATCTTGAATAGAAACCAAGAAATTTGAGATTGAAGTGAGTGAGGGTCGCCTAGCTGGTACTAGTACTACTAGACGTAAAAGTAGCAAGAAAATGGCTGCCAAAGTTTACTGACTTTCAACTTTTGGATCGATCGCGGAAACTGTATTATTATTTCCTTCTTTGATTAACGTTTTCCCCCCCAGTAAAATCAAAACTAGTGCAGACATGCATTTTTAAAGGGCTATTAAAGGAATCGAGCCAGCTTTAAAATTATTTTTTTAAATTGCCCTATGGGAGGAAAATGTCGGGCTTTAAAAAAATAATTGCATTATTTTGACGGTCGCCTGATTTTACCACGATATATATTATGCCACCCATATATAGATAAACCTCTTAAAAGAGAAAAAAACAGTGGAGCGTTGAAACAAGGAATTATCTTGTACACAATATCAGAAGAGTCACTAGGAGATGAGTGGTACAATAATAGGCCTACATATTATACTGCATTAGGGTAGTACACATTTCTTGCTCCTATACTAATAAGATATGGATTTTTTAGAAAAACATTATGTAAATGCTTTATACACTCAATCGACACATATTAGATTATAATTTATAGCCCGCTCCTAGTTAAGTATGAATAACTTCCTTCGTTTGAGTATGCAAGTTCATTTTGGTCCAAAGGATGACAGACATACTTTTCCACAACACAACCAACGAAAACACAGCGCATGAAAATTTGAACTCAACATGGTTGATAAATGAAATACTTGTACACATGTATATGAAAATGAGGTACAATGAACATGGATTATAAACCCAACAAATATTATTATAAAGACTGAAAGGAAATCTGATTTGAAGTTGGAGAAGGTCTAGCATACATGTGCATGGTTCCCACCCTCTCAAGTTCAAATGTTTAATGTTATGTGTTTGGGTGAAGTAGTCTGCGTTGTCCATCAGCATGCGTTTCGCAGTTTTTACGGCAACTTCGGCCCTGCAATTACCATGTGAGTTTGTCACAGAAGTTAGTCTATAGTGGACTCCCACGATCTGAAGAACTCTCGTGTCTTGCTCGCTGTGAACTGTAGTCCACCATCTGAGATGAGCTCTTCTGGTACTCCAAATGTCACAAATGTCTCACGTAGACGCTTGATTAAGCCATCTACTCCGGACTCTGCCTGGTGCACTATTGGCCACGAGGAGTATCTGTCCATGATCACCACACATTCTGTGTTGCTGAAGGAGAAGTAATCAGCACAGATCCTCTAGAATGGGTAATCTGGTGGGTTCCATAGGATTTGATTTTGCCGTCCTATGGCGATGAACGCACTCCTCACTGATTTTAGTTATGTCTGTGGTGATGTATGGCCAAAAAACGGAGTCTGCTGTCCTTGCGCACATGGCACCAACACTTTGATGTGCAGCGTGGAGAGCATTAAGGATGCTTGGCTGGAGTGACGCCGGAATCACAATGCGATGTCCCATGAGGATCACACCATCGACGCAACACAGGCTGTCCGCATAACGTTGGAAGGAACAGAATTCAGATGGGAGGTCACGGCTCTGACTGGGGAAGCCATCCTGGAGATGTTTCATAAGGAAGGTGAGAGTTGCGTCGTTGTCTGTGGCCTCACAGACCATGTTCCATGTAACGACATTAGAAATTGTATGTAATGTGGCTGAAGCTTACAGGGTGGTGGTCCAGTCTTCCGCAAATGGGTCTGCAATGTCTTCAAGAGGCTGTTCTCCCTTCTCAAGTTTGGCTGGGTAGCGTGAGGCTGCGTCAGGTCCTTTGTTCTGTGCACCAGAGACGTGGATAATTGTGTATGTAAAGAGAACGTTTTTTTCTTTCAGATTGAGCAGGCGCCTGTTGGAGTTTTCAGTTAGAGATCTGTCATTCAGGATGGGGGTTAAGGGTTTGTGGTCTGTCGCTACGATTAGGTCTGAGCAGCCTAGAATATAGTAGCGTGTCTGGTGAAGGGCATATGCGACTGCGAGTGCTTCGCCCTCTATGGGAGCATATTTGCTTTCAGAGGGGGTGGTGAACCTGCTTCCTACTAGAAAGTGTTTCCAACCATCTCGACAGCAAGCTGAAGTCTTCTATGGACACTGACAATTTCTGTTTCAACAGGAATCCAATCCCATTCACTGACCAATTGGTTGCTGGGCAAGTTGTCATGGATGGATCAAACTACCTCACGCCCTCTTTCAACTTGTTGATGATAATATCTTTCGATTTTTGGAAGAGAGTGTCGAGTTCATCCGTCCAGTTAAACTTTGCAGAGGGTTTCAGAAGGTGTAGGAAGGGCTTCATTTGCCTTGCCATGTCCAAGACATACGCTCCTTGGTTGACGAACCCAAACAAGACCTTGCACCCGAGATGTCAGTTGGTGTTGGGAAATGCTGGATATAGTTCAGGAATTTCAAACTGGGTTTGGTGTTTGTTTGCGTCACTGTCATGCCTGCGAATTCCACAGTGTCCTCAGCAAACTGGAATTTCTTGGTGTTCAGTGTGATTCCGTTGCCGGCACACAAATCTAACCATTGGCATGTCTGAAAAAAAAAAGCATTGCCAATGCTGTCTGCCCACATGCATGTGTCGTCCACACATTTGACTTTGTTTCGGAAATCGGCAATGATGGCATCAAATCGCAGGTTGTAGCCACCTCCGCTGGTTAGGAATTCTTGTGGGGAAACCTTGTATCGGTAGCGGCCCCAAGGTGTGATGAAGGTTGTGACATTTTGGTTATCGTGATGATTGGGTGCAGAGTGGTAGCCATTCCAGGCATCAATTATGGTCTTTCTAGTGTTCTGCGGGATGCGATCATCTAGGTGGAATGGGCTTGGCACGTGGTGGGTCCGTCTTACTGCATGGTGGTTCTGTGGCTGTAGGTCAACGGTTCGCCCCGGGGGGCCATCAGATTTAGGTGTTATTACCACCGAAGAGCACCATGTGACGGCTGTATTGGGATCCACCCTTTCTAGCACACCCAGGACATCTCTTTCAAGGTTCTGGTAAACTTTGCCCTGCCAAAGGATAGGCACAAGGGCAGGTGTGTGAATTGCTACAGGTTTGGCATCCGGGTCTGCAAATAGTCGAAGGGGCTCACATTTCATCATGGGTAGAGGTTGGTGCTCGTAGGTATTGAAGGCTGTGGCACTGTAGTAGTTAATCAGCCATTCCCGGAAAGCTGGCATATTCTTCTGTGAGGCCGTTAGGCCTGGGGGTATCCTGTTTGGTATCAGGAGTGGTTCCTGGTCACGTCTTGGGCAAGGGCAGGCTGGGTACTGAGGGCTGTCTGTGGACGCGACAGAGTCCGGTGGGCACGGTGCAGGCACCCGTGGAAAGTTGGAATGTAGGGCTCCCAAAAGTGACAATAGTGTCTCTCGACAAAGAAAGGCTTTCTCCTTCTTGGCAGACACATACATAAACTGTTTTGTTGATCTGGTTGCGCCAGATGCATCTGTTGTGGATACATCTGTAATGACCGCACCTTCCACACCCAGGTCTTCCTGGATTGCTCCTCGCATCACTAACCTGACTGGGTTGATTCCCATTGTTAGGGCGGAACGGAATGGGATAATCGAGGTCTGGCAGCCTGAGTCGGCAATCATGGGCGCTATGATGAATGATAGTTTCGATGTGTCTGACATTGGGTAGCCTAAGATAGCGTGATCCTTTGGTGTCGGAGTCAGTTGGACAGTCATTATGGGGTGAGGTTCTGAAGGTCGTGCAATACCCATTGCCTGTCGAAAACATGGTGTTCTAATGCTGTTGTTTTTTGCCGTTGAGCACCTTGGCGGGCGTTGGTTTGTCTCCTATATGAGTGCCACAGAATTGGTCAAAGATGAAATTTGCGGCATCGTCTTCAGTCTGGAAGGTTTTGCTGTGTTTGTTGTCTTTTTCCTAAGATTTTACTCAGTGCTGTGAGTTGTGCGAGCAAAATTTAGAAGATTTGTCCCTATGACCCCAGTTGCTGCATGTCGTGCACTTGCTGCAGGAAGAGGTGTAATGGCCCTTCACCGAACATTTGGCACAACTATAAGACCAGGCTACACAATGCTTTGCTCTTGTGTTTCGATCATTTTGGGGGCCATGGCCGGGTTTTCCACAAGCCAAACATTTGCCTCCTGAATTGGGGTGGGGATTTGGTTTTATGGGATGGCTTATCACGCCAGAGCTGTCTCCAACAATACTCCTCGTCACTTTGTCTTGCTCCTTTTGGGCAATGAAAGTGACTGTTTCTTCCAGCGTCCTGTCCGTTTTGGATCACCGAGCAGGTCTGATAATATCTCTGGGTCTGCAGTACCTCTTATGAGGTTGTCTTTGATGACCTCATCGCTAAAGTCAAAGGTCTGAGTGCAGCCTGGTTCGTTGCCTTTCATACTGTATTGACATAATGATGCCTGGCCACTAAGGAGGAGAGGAATGGTAAGGAACGAGTAGATAGTTATATGTTATATATGGTGCATGTTGTTATCTATATAGCTCCGAATTTCTTCTGTCACTGCCAGCTTGAGCTGAGAGGAATATGACGTATGTGCACACGGGAATCGAACTCCCTTCTCTTGTGTGTGATCGTGGAGAGTTTTACGGCTAGACCTATACCACAGACGCTGAATTTAATTGAAATGGTAATCACACACTTCAACACAACAACGCTTCTAGTGATCTGCATTGACAAAAAGGTGATTTACCTCTTTGATCTCATGCACCTCACAAATTGTCAAATTACACCCACAAAAAAAGTTAAAGGTGGGTTGAATCTGGTGCGCTGTGGGGGAAACAAAACGTTGCCTTATCAAGATCTCGTGTAATATTCAAATAACCGCATCATTTAAGATCAATTTTTTAAAATTTAAACAAAAACCAATTTGGTGATTGGCGTCAAACAATAGGAAAAATGAATAAGATTAGGACAATCCACCGTGGCTCAATACAATTAATAACATCTCATCCTCTCTGGCGTTGGAACTTACAATTATTACGTGTTTGTATTCTGAAATACCGGCAGGCCTAGGCTATCCTATAACTTGTCCCCTAGGCAGCTTTCTTCCAGTTAAGGAAAAAAAACCCAAGAACCCCCCCAACCCCCCCCCCAGCCAAATCCTAAAAACCGCTACATATGAAATTCTTCTACTAAATCTGAAAAAATTAAAAACGTATTTACTTTACCAGGATTTTATAGGTAACCCTCTTTGTAGGTAATTAACATCAGGACCTGGTACTTTCTTAGAAAGATTGTTATTTTTTCAGGAAAGGATACAAATATGAAAAATCAAATATGCGAGAGAAAAAGTCGTCATATGGCGACGACACATAGGATTATAGCACGTAATTGTTTGATATCTGATAAACTTGGCTCTTTGATATCGTTTAGCAATTTGGCATCTTGGAATGTTTTCTGTTTACTTCGCAATTCCGCGTAAAGAGGAGTAACTCTGGTTGAAGCGCGGTAAAGGCAGGTAAATACGAGAGTTTTTTCTTGACACTCCACAGTGTTGTGCGTTGTGTACTGTACAACGGCCAACGGAACGTTGAGTAAGCAGTTCTAAAGAGAATCATTGTTTTCTTTTACTCGATGAAGAAAAACGAACTGCTTTTAACGGTGTATAGATTGGAAATTTTCATCCTAAAGTGCTCCAAGCTACCAGACTACAGGAAGTAGTAAACTAGAATCTAGTCTGTAAAGTGTAAAAGTAAAGTAAGTTTATATTCTCATTGATTATTGATTATGGCTTGCTATTCTGATTCTTTATTGATCCTTGATTATTGGGGAGGATTTCCGTAACGAGCGACCACTATTACTTTGAGACAGAGTAGAATAGAGGGGCAGGGTTAGAGGTGGGATAAGGGTAGGGGTAGGTTGTATGGATAGTGTTAGGGGTAGGGTTAGAGTTCGGGTAACATGCGACTGAACGTAGAACGAACTCTGTTCGTTGTTTACTGCAATTTAAAAAACAAATTTAATGTACAGTTTACACACATATATAGATATCTATGGGGATGCTTTTTGGAGTCACGAGATACAGCTCTCTGACAAGAAATGTGGTTGTTTGACTCCTCAGAAAATTATGAAGATGGATCTTGTTTACTCTCTATGGTAATTTTAAACAGTGTCTACGTACACGGTAACCGGGCACCTATTCTCAGTATCTACGTACACGGTAACCGGGCACATAGACTCAGTATCTACATACACGGTTACCGGAATGAAAATATATTTGTCCTGTACTGTGCTGTCACTTGCTGAAGAAAAAAGAAAGTCATAATTAAACGTCTTGTCGGGCTCGCCATCGTGACCAGTCAGTGAACCTGCTCATGTGCATCACATTGTGAGTACCGGTTGGGGTCACCGAAGTTCATTCAAAGTCTGTGCGCTGCGAAGTATAGGGTTCCGGAATGGGGGGATTATTGATTTTTTTAAAGGTGCAGTTGGGAGAGGGGTGGGGATGAAAGCAACACCGGATGACAAAAACTGAACTTGGAGTTCTGAACTGCCCGGTTACCCTACTGTACATGACACTGAGACTAGATCTACATGCCTGGTTACCGGTTACCATGTACGTAGATATTGACGCTACATGCCCGGTTACCGGTTACCGTGTACTTAGGTATTGAGGCTAGGTGCCCAGTTACCGTGTATGTAGATATTGCGAATTTTAAAAGTCCATACTTTTGAGATGTCACTGTGTTAGTTTTTGATGTCTTTTATCTGTAATTAGATTTTAATCATGCTTTTTTTTCCATGTGCAGAATGGACCCAGCAGATGATTTTGATCAAACTCAAGCTATTTTTCTTGATGAGGAAGAGGATGATGTTACAGATGAAATTGATCCTAATGAAGGGAGGAATCCAGTAAGGATATATTTCAAAATTATTGTTTGATCTCATTTATAAGTATAATTCATGAAGATTTGATTGTTTTGCAAATTATATCAAAAGCCTGATTGAAAGTAGCAGGACTTGACTGACATCTTATTATGAAAGGGACTGTTGATTGATTGTGCTTATAATGATATTAGAGTAACCCGACCACTTGGGGCCACGAGTGAACATTCCCCCCTAGCTAGCACTTTTGCACTAAGCGATTCCCAACTTGATTTTCGTGGAGAAAAAAGCCGCAGGAAGGGCCCTGACCTGGCCGGGAATTTAAAGACTTCAAGTATAGAGTGCAGTGGGTGTTTTCTGCTCAACTTTGGCTTACCACTTGGTGCCCGGCAGCCCTGGGTGTGGCAGACGACGAGCCAACGATGCGGCCACCTGACTTGGGTGTGGCAGACGACGAGCCAACGATGCGGCCACCTGACTTAAGTGCAGCCGAATCCATGCCCGTTATGCGGCCAGGCGTTAAACAAGCTTCAAACACTTGAAAACATGACAAACAATGAAGGAAATGAATAACAAACGTATAAGGTGCAATTTGAAATATGGTAGGCCTACATTCAACTTTAATGAGATTCAACAGACTCCTGATCAGAGCCTGCAAACAAAATGGAAATCAATGACAGCGTAGATCTTGGAAAAAAGTGCAAGGATGGTAGATCTAGATCTAGATTACGTCTACTCTTGATAGGAGCAGAACGGAGAAGTCTCAGGTCTCTGACCTCAAGGTACGATCTCCACCGTCATGCCGACCAAGTGACTCCCCACTCTCGTGCGCAGTGTCTGGTTTTCCTTCCGCTTCAGCCAATGCTGGCATTTCGTTTCCAGTTCCGACCATTGTTGCAGTCCTCCACCTCTTCTTCATTCATCTCATGCATAACATAATAACATTGTTCTCTTTCTACTCCAACCACTGGTCTTTTGTCCCCATCTCCGTCACTCTCAAGCATGTCTTCTCTTTCTGTTTCTTCTGTTTCAACCACTTGTCTTTTGTTTCCTATGCCTTCATTGTCAGCAGCAACACTGTTTCTATTTCTCTCCGTCTGTGGTCCGACTCTTGATCCTTCATCAAGTTCAAGGGTTT
>NW_004798214.1:190283-193632 GCF_000002075.1 Aplysia californica | reverse complement strand
AGGTACCAGAAACTTATCACGAATATAAAAAAATGACAGGCAAATTTTTTCGGACACACAATGCGGAAAGAAGCATTGGAGAACATTGTAACAACAGGAAAGTTTGATGGAAAGAGAGGTAGAGGCAGACAGAGGGAAAAGATACTGGACAAGATGACAACATGGCTGGGAGCAGCAAGAACAACAGACACCATTGCTGCTTCGAAAGACAGATGGAAGTGGAGGTCCATGATCGCCCACGCCAGTCGGCAAGGCACCGGATGATGATGACCAGAAACAAAATTTTCAAAGTAGCTGTATGCCAAATTTATCTGTTTCATTTGAAAGGCCTATATCCACTGAGCATTTTGGTACCATTCTTTAATCTCTCCGTCAATTTTTAAGAAAATTGTAGTTGTTTAAAATTTGATCAAATTTGTTAAAGTCAGTCACTGGCTGCAACCCCATGTTTGACAGACAATAAAAAAGTACCAAGAGCACTAAACATCTCCACATTAACAGAGTACAATCACTATAACAAATGTATGGAGCCTAATTTTTTTCAAGACTGTGAGATCATTACAAATCAGTATTTTATCGCCTCAAACACGATGATCTGTCGTTATTTCGACAAAAACACCGAGCGTTGACCCGGCCGGCGCCGCACCAGCCCCCGCGCGAGCGAGTCGGCTCTATACTGTAGTGTACCACGGATGCGGGGTCGCATGCTTTCTGAGTCTCGCGGAAGGATTGATGAAAAATAATTCCAAGTTAATTACTTTATTTTAATAGAAAGTAAACTGATCTTTTAATTATTATATTTTATAAGCCGGTATTTGACATATATTGTGTAAAAAGTGGTCTTTAAACATTTTGACAGTATTTTTCAAAGCTTTCTATTTAGACGCCAAAGGTTAAACCTATGTCACGGGAAAGCCCGTTTAAAGCTCTATAGTTCTCTGCCAATGAAAAGACGGTATTTAATCATCCCTCGTTCCGCGAAGCATTTGAATGCACGCGTATCAATTTTTCAACCAGCCGACCACGCATTCTGACTGCGAGGGGCTTCACTTTCGTCGGCGATTCTCCAGCTCCTAAAAATCGGACATATAAACAACTTACACCATTGTAACGAGGAAAAGCTGAGCTTTTACAAGGTGTACGGCACTTGGTGTTTTATAGCGAAAGAGCAAAGAAACAGGAATCACCCCGATTTATGAAAGGGACTGTTGATTGATTGTGCTTATAATGATATTAGAGTAACTCGACCACTTGGGGCCACGAGTGAACATTTCCCCCTAGCTAGCACTGCTTTTGCACTAAGCGATTCCCAACTTGATTTTTGTGGAGAAAAAAGCCGCAGAAAGGGCCCTGACCTGGCCGGGAATTTAAAGACTTCAAGTATAGAGTGCAGTGGGTGTTTTCTGCTCAACTTCGGCTTACTACTTGGTGCCCGGCAGCCCTGGGTGTGGCAGACGACGAGCCAATGATGCGGCCACCTGACTTGGGTGTGGCAGACGACGAGCCAACGATGTGGCCACCTGACTTAAGTGCGGCCGAATCCATGCCCGTTATGCGGCCAGGCGTTAAACAAGCTTCAAACACTTGAAAACATGACAAACAATGAAGGAAATCAATAACAAACGTATAAGGTGCAATTTGAAATATGGTAGGCCTACATTCAACTTTAATGAGATTCAACAGACTCCTGATCAGAGCCTGCAAACAAAATGGAAATCAATGACAGCGTGGATCTTGGAAAAAAGTGCAAGGATGGCAGATCTAGATCTAGATTACGTCTACTCTTGATAGGAGCAGAACGGACAAGTCTCACGTCTCTGACCTCAAGGTACGATCTCCACCGTCATGCCGACCAAGTGAATCCCCACTCTCGTGCGCAGTGTCTGGTTTTCTTTCCGCTTCAGCCAATGCTGGCATTTCGTTTCCAGTTCCGACCATTGTTGCAGTTCTCCACCTCTTCTTCATTCATCTCATGCATAGCATAATAATATTGTTCTCTTTCTACTCCAACCACTGGTCTTTTGTCCCCATCTCCGTCACTCTCAAGCATGTCTTCTCTTTCTGTTTCTTCTGTTTCAACCACTTGTCTTTTGTTTCCTATGCCTTCATTGTCAGCAGCAACACTGTTTCTATTTCTCTCCGTCTGTGGTCCGACTCTTGATCCTTCATCAAGTTCAAGGGTTTTATTGTCCATGTGTCATCTCCGGAGTTTCATGTCCTTCCACAACCCCGAATTCAGCGAACACGGATTCCTCATTCGAACATTCTTCTACCATAAAATCTTCCAACTGCAGGTCATCTTCATCAAACAGTATCATTTCAATTTCATTGATATCTGCACTTGTATCATAGTCTGAATAGCTCAACCTCTTCTGGATTTGTTTCTTTTCACTTTGAACTTCTTTTCTTTTGCTTCTTATTATTCTCCGTCCCCTTCTCCTTGGCTAGTCTCCTCTCTTCTTGCATCTTCTTTCTATTTTCATTCTCCACTTTGCTTCTTTAGCTCCTCTCGCTGTTTTTCTCTTTCCTTTCCCGTCTTCCATTTCTCCTCTTCCATTTTGGCTCTACTCTGCACACTTTTCTCATTTCCATCTCTGCTTTCCTTTTGATCTTTCTCTCCTTGTTGATTAGAGAGTATAAATTCTTGTCCACCAATGAGCGATGTTTTTCTCTTGTCGCCATTACTCCTGCGTTGCAAAGTAGGAAGAACGCAGGAATCTTTCAGTCTCAGATTGACTTGGCATCTCCCCATCCCTTCACTGACTGCTTGTTACACATTGTCTAAAGCTTCTTTTGTCCCCTTCGGTTTCCCACTCATTTTGAGACCTGGGAAAACACATTTTCTGGATAGATTAGTGTTCACTCCATGCCATACTTGAGTTTTTGTTTGAGTTGGCGTTTAACGTCTCTAATTAAAATCAGTAGGTCATTTAGGCAAATCAACGTTCAACGTGCTGTTACACTGGGATATGAAATGTAACAGAACTTATCCCATCCAGTCACAGTGTACTAACACCGGGCCAACCCGTCATAGCGCTAGTCCCAAAATACCCATGCCAGGTGGGACAGCTACTAGATCTAGATTGCCAGTTTTTTAAGTCTTAAGTACGTCTTGACCGCGGCCAGAGTCCAAAAATGATATTTTAAAGAAATTAATTACAGACATGTATAATTGGGGAAGGTGTGTTTAGTGATACATTTGATTTGTGAAGATGTGTTATTTTTGTTTACATAATACACTGTAGTGCAAGAAGTGGAAAGAGTGAAGTTGTCAGTAGCTCAAAGTATGAACCTCATTCTCCTTGCAAATGTTTCTTTGGTGTATAATGTTTGTGTAAGACCCCCCCCC
>NW_004798214.1:160372-190100 GCF_000002075.1 Aplysia californica | reverse complement strand
CCCCCCCCCCCCCCCTTACCCCAAAAGAAAAAAACAAACAAAGAAAAAAGCACACCCCAAAAAAGAAGTTTCTTTAGGCTGTTGAGACTGTTTATATTTTTGAAAAGTAAATAAAAAAGGATTTGCGCTCCTATCTGAAAGTGATTCTTGTGGATTGGTTGAGTTGCTGTGGTTTGATTTTACTGTTCTTGTTCGAGTGATGAATTTATTCACATATTGTCATACTTTGTAGCAATAGAAAAGAGGCTTGACTTTTCCGATCCAGTAAAATAGAGGCACAATGATTATTTCTGTTATAAGCATTCTTTTTGTTTTCGTTACTCTATTGTTTGGTAAGTACTTTTCAAATATATGTATGATAGAGCAAGCTTACCATTTATGTGGTTCTTTTTAATTTTCCTCTTTTCAGGTTGGACATCTGAAGGTTTTGCATCAAAAGGGATTGAGTGGGGAGATTCATCCTTTATATGATGGTAACAGAATATGATTCTCAAATATGTACATTTTTATTTTCTTGCTGTGCTTATATGATGATATTACTGGTGTTGAAAAGTCAAAGTAAAGCCGACTTAAGTTTATTGTACGATAATCAGAGACAAGAATATATCGTTTAGTTTTTATTAAGTAATGGTTGTGCTCTTCAGATTGAAAATATGATCCCAAGGAATTTACTATAACAAAATTTCTCCATCTAAAAACAAACCATAGTGTTTGTACTGTATTGATTTAGAGGTTTGCATTTTATATTCAGTGATGGTGACTCATGCACTTATTTACTGAGAGAGTATGTGTCAAAACATACCAATTTCACATATGTTACAGCATTTTATTTTGAGACCTTGTTTGTTCTTTAAAAATACTTTTTCATGGGGATACTCTTTGTATATTGGTTAAGTTAAGTCTAATTTCATTTTTTACAGGTGGGCAGTTTTTGTTGAAGACGTGAGGTATACAGCAAGTAATAATGAAGTGTTGCATGCGCATATGAACATGCACATAGGGAAACACACATTGCAAACTGATTTTCCGGTTCCAAATTTTTTCTTAAACATGGTATATTCTTTGTATTTAAGACACACGCATAGTAAAATTTGCATAACATACAGATTTTCGTGTCGGCAGATTTCTCTAGGTGTGTGCTTAACAGAAAATTTTGTTCTCGTTTGATGTGAAGGTTGAATGATTTTTTCTCCCTTTTGAAAGGATTTATTTTTATCATGTACTAGCAGGGCATTGTGCCCATACAGATACTGAGGATACAAACCTTTTTCTCTCTCTGTGTAAATAGGTAACAACATCATTGGCAGAAGTCCAGACACATGTCATGTGTGCATCCCATCCAAGGTATGTTAGGCCATCTGCATTTTGTTTATTTGTTGGTAAGTGAATATAAATCTATGTTATAGTTTATAAATATGTCTAATGAGGTCAGTTTTATTTTATTTCATCAGTTTTTGTCTTTATTCTGTGGGGTGCTCGGCATTCCTGGCAAAAAAATGATTTCCTTCAAGTTACTTATTAATGTATTGTTGGATACTATTTGCCATGAAACTATTTCTTACCGGTTTTCACAGCATAAAAAATTATTTTAAAAAAATCATTTGCTCCTTTATCTCACAGACAAATGTTCTTTTCTGTTTCAGTCACTGTCTAAGGAACATGCATGTGTGGAAGTACAAGGAGGAAGTTTTCTTATCTATGATAAAGGCAGTCGCAATAAGACAAAAAGAGGGAAGGTAAGATGTGTTGAATTTCATGACCAAAGAAGTTATTCTGTATTCTGGCCACTCTCCCATTTGAGTGGATATATTGTTGGCGCTCTGATGTAACCTCGCCTACTCAAATTTTGGTGAAAATCTTTATTTTGCATGAAAAGATTCCTGATACCTTGATACCCAATGTTTATAGATATATTAAATCCAGATTCAAACTACAAATGCTCGAAAAAGCACTTAAAATTCTGCGTGAACCTGGCTATCCACCACAACATGTTTGATTTTTAAAATCTTGCTTACGGAATAGCGAGTTTATAAGAGAGCACCTATTGAGTGGTGGGGTTGATAAACCTTACTATCTTCCTCCGCGTGGTCACTTACCTTACCCATTTCACTCCATGTGTTGAGGTACATAGAGATTTTCACCTACGCAAAAGGTATCATAGCTCACGAGCTGGCCATCGGGACATAAAACAGCTTGGTGAACATTTAAAGACAACCTTTAGATAGTGAGTAAGTCTAGAGCAACCAAAAACATGTGTTATGCTGTTCTAATCTCTCTTACACCTTAGAGAGGTTCAACGGAGCAGCGTTTGAGATGTAGAACCTCCCTAACCAAAGGATGTTTTATCACTAACTCAGATTGCGCAACAATACACTCAGGTAAATCTCGTACTTCATCGCAGGGTTTTGTCTAAGGCTCACAAAATTTGATTGCCTAAAGTGTTAACATGAAGTTCGACAGTTTTTTGTCTCACCTTTAAAAGTTTAATTCGAGTCAACAAAGTTTCAACGATCATATAATACTGTGAGTTTCCACTTGCTTATGTCACTGTAATGCTGCGAGGATCAAAGAATACAGTATGTGTGCAGTGTTGAACTCGTATTGGGTTGGTAGATGTCTTGAGACCATATAAAATGGCTCTTTGTACTCCTTTTGAAAGTACACTTGAGTTTACTCTTTATGATTATTATGTTTGAGTTATTGATTCTTTGCTATGAACTTAATAAGTTCACCTTGTGGGTGGTTGGTGGGTGCTCTGGTGTGGTTTGCTCCTTCTTTCCTATTAAACATGTATCGTCCATATCTCCCCTCCTCCTTTTTTATGTTTGTCACTCTTTTGTAACACCTCTAATCTTCAGCACTTTTGGGACCTTATTGTGTTGCAAGTGGTGTAAAACTATAACATAACTAAGCATTAGAAATGTCATACTGTTCAAAATTCGCCTTGCTACCAGTAGAGCAAGTATGGTGAAATGACCTTCCTTTGACATACAGTAATACGCGTCTACATCTTAACTTGTAGTGTATGTGTTGGATATGCGGGAAGTGTGAGAAATTGTGTCTTCTTACTGGTGGGTCTTGAATAATTTTGAAAAATAGTTATGAAGTAGAATTCAGCTCACCATTTGCAGTTTGCCTTTTATTCTATACTTTTTTGCTTAAATATGCACATGATATCAACTTGGGCTTATTTTTATAAAGTCTGTCTGTAATCTAGTTTTGTGATACACACGTTGGCTTGTGCTGATTTGAGTACTGTCAATCAGTGACTGCTTGCAGTAAATGCATTCATGCTCTTTTTTAAAGGAATATTTTGCCAGATAAAGAAATCATGCAGTGAATCTGTGTGTGATACTTTGCAGACTTCACTTTTTGACCTTGGCAAGTGTGCATGATTTATTGTGTCATTCATTGATAAACAAATCCACATCCCAAATTAACTTTCAACCTTTCAACAAAGTAATTTCTTTTTGGGTTTAGTGTTCTACCCATGCTGATTTGTGTTTGCAACATTGAATTTATTTGTTGCTTTTGTTGCAAATAAGTTTTATTTGATTATTGTTGCAGATGTTTTTAACTCCAGAGGTTCGTTATGAAATCAAGCATAACGATGAACTCACATTTGCAGATGTAAAATGCGTGTTTCAACAAAAGACAGTAAGTTGGTGTTGTACATATTTTGGTATAGTTGTTATCCTGATATTTCTGAGTTTTTTAACATTAGAAAGACTGACTAATTTTGCAGCGAGCCAGATTCATTGTCAGTACTGTCAGACCATATTTTTTGCAGCAGATCTAGGATAATGGGTGGAAATGCACACTGTTATGACTTTCATGCTACCAGAGTTTTGACTATTTTCGTACATTTTGGGTAGCTGTTTCCATGATTTGATCAACTTATCAGTGGAGAGGATCATTTGTAATTCTTCAAAATTTTGTAAATGTGTGCAAATTCTCCCTTCTTGGTACAACTGTTTTTGTTGTTGTGCAGGTCATAAATGAAACAGTTGCAGACTCTGGGTCAGACACGGATGAGTCTCTGCTGTTACAAGCTGAGGCAATGGGGAGTTCAGCTGTGAAAAGCACTGAGAACAAGCAGGTGTGTGAGACAAGGAATAGAGAGGGGATGGAAGTATAGGGGTCATTAGAAAACTGGAAATGAGATACGCTTGGTAGCTGTGAGAGGTTTCTTTTTCTCTGTTTTTATTTTGTTTTGTTTTGTTTTAGTTGGGTAAAAAAAAATTGTGAGGAGATGAAGGGGTTAAAAAAAATAATTTTGTTTTAATGTAGGTGACTTGACACCCCACATCAACACAATTTAGATCATTTATCAGGAGAGTGTCGACCCTGCTTGTCAGAGCCAACCCAGACTGAGAGCAATTCAATGACTTAGCTGAAAGATTTAGATACCAGATAAAGATTCTTCCCATATGAATTGCTGCACCACTGATACTGAGAAGAGAGGTTTATATCAGGGATTTTGTGGTAGGTCTTACAACCCATAACAGCCTATTTCCCACCTTCTCAGTCTTCCTATTAGTTTGCTTTGTGGATGAAGAGATGTATCAAATATACTTAGGAAGTTGAAGAATTAAACTTTCTCATCACAAAAGAAAAGAACTTGAAATTTTGTCTTACTGTTGTTGTTTAAGGTTATTTGCATACTTTTTTCCTTGATAAGTGAACTGGGATTTTTTATATACTGTGTCAAGCTGTTAAAGAATAATGTTTTGTTTCCCTTCATTTATTGTGCTGATTATCAAACATTTTTGCAGCAGTTTGTAAAAATAGAATGATGTCTATAAAGTTATGTGTACTTATTTTTTTCCTCAGAAAAATGTGAATGGATCAGGTATGTAAAAGTTCACTTCACTTTACTTTACTTTACTTTACTTTACTTTACTTTACTTTACTTTACTTTACTTTACTTTAATTTACTTTACTTTACTTTACTTTACTTTTCTTTACTTTACTTTTCTTTTTACTTTATCCTTCCTCTTGTATCATTAGATGTTGAGGGTAGGTGCTATTTTCGTTGAAGGGCTAGGTGGGTGGCTTCTGTTTGTTGAACACATCAGCCGACATACAGGGGTAGATGATAGAGGTCAAACTGATAATGAAATACTGGACTTGTGTTTTGTGTTCATTTTACAGGAACCAGATCGACCACAGCGCCTGTACAAACCTTGGTCTTGTCAGAATCAGAGAGTGAAGAAGAAGAAAAAGATGCAGCAGCATCAAGGCGTGGGTCAGCAGTTCACAACACAGTCCTCTGTGAGGACAGCGGTGAGTTTACCACTAGCTTATTGCTGAGTAACTGGAGTGGAGTTAATCTGTGGTTTATGTTTTTGAGGTGTCTAAAGTATCTTATTTCTTCCTTATATGTTTCAATGTTAAATTATGTAGTTTTTGTGTTATAGAGCTCATGTCTGTCTTTTTACTTTTTGATGTTTGTTGGTTGCTTATGTTTGAGGTGACACAAATTCATTTGCATAATTCATGGTAATTGAGAGTATGTGGACTTCTTTGCGTTTATCGTTAGATCTTACTGTTAGTTGCCTGTAGGTTTATCAATCCAATGTACAACAGTTGCTATTCAGGCAGTTTCCTTACCCTACAAGCTACTGCTGTTCTTCATCTATTTCTGACCTTTCTCAAATTTGTTAAAGTGTCTCCAGTGCATACACTCACACACGCTCACACTCACACACACGTTTTCTTCACCTAGTTTTCTTTTGCTGTAATAATGAGTCTCACGCTGACACATTAAACTGTAACGGCATATTCACCCTCCTTTGAATGTCGAGGTGAGATTCCTGATCCCCCTAATAGAATAAAATAACATCCTGTCAGAATCAAGGAACATGTGTTTCAGATCCAGAAGCTAGCATGGACAAGGAACTTTTCACAGCAGCCACTCAGGCCTATGGTGCTGTCGGTGGAGGGCAGGAGAGCTCCGATGGTGAGTAGATGGGTTCAACTTGCTTCACATACCTAACAAAACAGGAACACTATCCTTATACTATATAATTACCAGCTTGGTTATACCTTTTTACTGCCTCTCCTGAATAAGAATGAGAAATTTTCAGTGACAGTTAGCTCCTACAATTTCTGAACGGATTTGTCTTACGATCAATTATCAGGCACCCAAATTTGGGGACATAGTTAAGAAAAAAGCCAAACCTTTCCTTTCTGCAGGATTTGTTTTTGATTAAGCAGAAAAGATGTTGAAGTTTTCTTTCTGTGTTTGAATTTGACTGAACTCTCCTCATAACTATCTCACAACTAGGAAATTGGTCCTTGTGTCAACAGTCTGAAAGTGCACTTTACTCTCATGTGGTCTTTTAAAATCTTATTGTGAATTTCACTCTTTGCTAACATTTTGCAGAAAAATAATGTTGTTTTCCAAAAGGGTAAACATGTGTTATGTAAAAAGGTTAGATTAACTAATTTGTATGCTTGTATGTTTGTCAATTCCCAGAGGAGCCCTCATATGATCTGATCAGTGCAGCCACCCAAGCATACGGTGAGGTGAAAGCTAAAAACAGAGGCAGCATAAGCAGTGCTGCAACACAGAAGTTTCTGTCAGTAAGTAACATAATATTGTCTTATTTTGTTTCTCCTAGTGCTGTGATGCATTGGTTGTCTTACTCAATATTAAAAGAACAGGTCCTGACAAAGATCTGTTTTAATGTTCCTTTTATAATACGCATTGGAAAGAAACTGGACAAAAGAGAAAATGAGAATGATAGGAGTGGTCTTTATCGTAAATGATTTTCATTTTTGGATGCATGAGACAGAAGCGCTTTTTGTCTTTATAGCCATAATATGACTTTATTTGACTTCCGGATGAAGCATTGAGATAGCTTTCATAGGTACTTCTTTTCAGATGTGCGATGAGTCAGTTATTATACAAGGCTATAGTGCAGATGACCCTCCTACTTGAATTGTTCTAAGCTTTCTAGGCTCAAAACTGCTTGGCTTGGGAATTAAACCCAGAGGTTTTTCCGTTTAATGGCTTTTAAGGGTGGAAAAGGGAATAAAACCCATACCATACTTTGCTAACTTTCTTTCCCTCTTCTGTTAGCCCCAAGGTGAAGAGAAAGCTCAAGCATCTCCTTCGAGCAAAGAAAGAAAAGCCTCAAGTCAGTTAGCTTCCACACAGAGCTTTGACAATGTTCAGAAACGAGGGGGTGAAGGTAAGTAAAAAAAAAGAACAAAGGACTGTACGAGAAAATAACAGGAAAATGTGTATGACTTTTGAAATTAATTTTAGTTTTGGTTTATGTTTAAGATACTATCATATTCAAAATATCCACTTGGATAGTGTAGTGGCGTTGAGCTGGAGAAACTTTCATAAGGGGATCAAGGAATTTTGGCATTCACAGAGTTTGATTATATACTGTTTACGATAAGTTATTCCCAAGTAGGCTCATTGAGCACTATAGTAGGTCTTTCTCATCTTGCTTCTCATTCTCTCTATCCTCCGTTTGGTTTATGTTTCTTATTTTGACATTTTTTGGTGTCAGTGCATTGGAAAGTTTTTATATTGCAGGTATATTTTAAGCTTTTTCACAAGCATAATTTTTTAAAATGGTGTGCAAAAATGGATTGAATACAGTTTTTCTACCATGGCATGAGCACACTGCAATATCAGATGGAATAGTTTCTGTGAAATTTGCCCTGCTATAATTTTTAGAGTAATTTTAGTGGACAGGACACTATTTGATGATTGAATATGAAACTTGCAGTTTTCTTTTTTTTGTTGTTGTTGTTGTTGTTGTTGTAAGCAGCACTTTCTTTTATTCATGTATGGGAAGTTCAAAGACTGGGTTGATGTTTTGAGATATTTGTGTTAGCAAGATATTCATTTCGTAAGTTTGTCATAATCAAAACAAAAAAAATTCGTTTTTACCTCAGGGACGCAAAGTTTTGATGATGCAGAAGAGAGAAAAGCTAACGATTCCTGTGACTCTGCTACGAAACCCACTCAAGTGTTTGATGATGAAGACTCTGAAGATGACGATAAAAATGAAACAAAAGATCTTTTTGCCATGTCCACCCTTGCCTGTGATAATCCTGAGTTTGTGGAAGATAGCGAGGATGAGGAACAAGCAAGACCCACCGTAGTGCTAGATGAACCGACACAACTTTTCACATCTGATGCCCCAACCCAAAAAGTTCAAAGTGGTACTGATGAGAATGCAAATTCTGAGACTGTCTGTTTAGATGATGATGACACGCTTGCTGTATCAGAATCCATAAAAAGACAAAACAAAAAGAGGTCACCTGACAAGCTTAGCGTAAGAGGAACTAAAAAGAGGGGTACTCCAGTGGCGGAAACTCCAACCCAGATAGTTGATACAGGCGCGGTCAGAGACGATGACACTGCAACTGTTGTGGTGCCAGATGAGGATGATGATCTCCCAACTCAAGTCTTTGAGGAAACTGCTGCTGTGTCAGAAACTGCTGCTGTGTCAGAAACTGTTGCTGTGTCAGAAACTGCTGCTGTGTCAGAAACTGTTGCTGTGTCAGAAACTGTTGCTGTGTCAGAAACTGTTGCTGTATCAGAAAATTCTGCTGGGAAATTTCGTTCTCGACCTAAACGGTCGTTGAGGGCAGAGCAGGAGACTGTCCCTGTCGATGATGAAGCTGTAACGGATGAGACTGTGCCCGTCACGAGCGATACCGTTGCTGTGGAGGTGGAGGGCGAGACTGTCGCCATATTGGATGAGGAGACACAGTCGCCAACTAGGTCAAGGAACAGAAGGACAAGACAAAATAGGAAGTCACCCACCGTGACATTTACCGACACTGTCGTTGTTGCTGATGACAGTGAGGCTGATAGCGACACTGGCTGTGAGGATCAGGCCAGGAAGGGGGAGAGTTCCGAGGCAGCCACTCAGCTGGTGGAGGCTCCAGCCACTGCTCCTGCGGAGCCAGCCACCCTGTGTCTGGATGAGGAAGAAGAAGAAAACACTAGTAAACAGATAGCAAGAACAAAAGCTAGTAATGTGGTAAAAAGCGGAAGCACTGGGTTTAAAAGATCATCTCAGATAGATGTTTCCGATGACAGTGATGAAGATTCACTTCCGCCATGGAAGTCTCATATTGGTGCAGATGATGCTACGCAGGCTTATGGAGGTGCTGATGATGCCACACAAGCCTATGGGGTTGTGGATGACGATGAACCTGATGAAGACGAGACACAAGGTGCTCGAGCAGTGGTTACTGTTGAAGAACCGACGCAGATGTACAGTGATGGAGAGGTGCCCACACAGGTATTTGAACCTCCAAATACTGCAGTGAAACCTACAGAGAAAGACAGTGAAAGACAAGCTGATTTCGATGCAGATGCAACGCAACAATTTGGTGATGATGATCATAATGATGATGGTGATGAGACACAAGAGGTAGATGCTGTGGTTGCAATGGATGGACCCACTCAGAACTATGACATGGCAATTGAGGATGAAGAAGAGGAAGCTGATAATAAGCCCACATCGTCCAGACCAAGGTTTGTTGTGTTTCTGTCTGTATTGACAGAGCTGTATGTAAATCTAAGCTTCATCTAAAACATGTAGAAAACAGTTCCCCAAAGGGGAGAGTAACTCTGTCTCTTACTTTATTAGATTAGAGTGGGAAAATGAGGGAAAATAACCTGGTTCTCTTATATGAGCAATTGTTAAAACCTATGTTATGTTATTATATAATTGTAAAGTTACTAGTGTGTAGCCCATTTTGAAAATTTCTCATTGAGTATGCTATGTTCTATCTTGAAAGTTGATCCAGTAAAACAATAGCCTATCTTATATATGTGGGTTCCTGTACATGTTTTGTGTGGATGATCCACTCTGAGTCATGAAAACAAGAATATTGTAAACCTTAGTAGAACTGCACAGGTCATTCTGTTTGTTTTCATGGCTTGACTTATTTGTTGATTGGTGATTATTTTTCTTCCAGCTTTCACAGCTATCCTGCTCCACGAGTTACATGCTATTAACTGTTTTTACTATATTTCTTATTTGCATATTTGCCTTTAGCCCTTATTATGTTTTTCTTAGCAGACCAGTCCCTTGCTTATATACTGATAATATTTTCGAAATGAGCCATAAATTGTAGGATCATGGTACTTCGCAGGCCTTTGTGGAATGGGCAGATAATGAAGGAGGCTGAACGAAAGTTTCTGAAATTACTCTTCTAAATTAAGAATTCAACGTTTGTGTGCCTTGAGTATGCATTTGTGCTCCCAGAAAGTTCCCCTCAACTTAGCATTTCAAGTCACCCGACCCCATTCTTTGATCTCAAGAAAGTATTCAAATTTTTAAAGATTGACATTGACTCATAGTCACAAATCTTCGAATCTGAGCTGCACAGTCCCCATATATTTTCCCAAACACCAAAGAGCCCACAACAGCCAAGCAGTGGGAAGCTCTCGGATTCATATCTTTTTAAAATCTCTTATCTCGTCATCCACAGTAAAAGTACTGAGCCTATTGTACCTGAGGATTTAGATGAAGAATCAGAATCTGAAGACGAGTCTGTACTTCTTGCTGCTGTGGATGATCCAACTCAGGTTAAACAGAAGAAAAGATTTGCTTGTTGTTGTTTTTTGTCTCTAAATCTAATGATAGAATAAATAGGGTATTTCAGATAATGTGAGATTGAAAAAGTAACAGGTAATTTGAAATTTGTTCTCATATTCTTCTGTATTTGTAAGACGTCTCTCGCTCCTCCCTCCCCCTGTTTTTCTCTCCCTTCCTTCAATATTTTTCTAAATTTCATTTCTACAGGAGTTGTTCACTTCTTTAGTTTGATCAGTGTTAGACTAGACACATGAACATCTCTGCAAGTGGACTTAGAAAATGGCTTTAGGCCTTCCAGTGTTTTCTAGCTTACCCTGTGTGTGAGTTTTGGATAGATGTAGGTCTCACATTAAATGTTCTGGGTTTTTTTCCCCCCTGAAAGTTTGCAGTTCTTTATGATGTCATCTTTCAAGCCTACATTTAATAGGAATTTTTCCATGCAACAGGACCATGGTTATCTAGATTTCTACAAATTTTTTAAACGATTGTATATTTCAGCTGTTCGCTGAAGAGGAAAAGAAACCGGATCCAACAGTCCCGTATGATATGGTAGTCGAAGACACTGAGACAAGTACTGCAGATGGAAGGATTCGCAGAGGCAGGAGAGGCAAGCAGTCGGACAACAAAGGAAAGGAGCAAGTGAAGGCGGAAGAAGTGGTGAAAGATGGAGGGAGTTCAATGGATGGTCCAAAGCCTGAACCTGTAGAACCAACCTTAGCGTATGACATGGAAGTTGATCAGAGTCCCAAGCGAAGCCGAAGGCAGACACCTCGCAAAGGAGGGAACAGAACTACTGCCACAGACAAGGAAGTGAAAGTAGGAGCTGGCCAGAAAAGCCCTGGCAAAGGGAAAGGCAACACAAGTGCTGGGGGTGAAGAAGTGAAAGTAGAAGCAACTCTAGCGTATGATATGGCTGTGGAGGAGGAGTCTTCTACTCCTGGGAGGACTCGTGGCCGACGCTCTAAGGGACCCACTGCAGAAGCAGCTGTAGTGAAGACAAAGGAACTGACAAAAGGTAAGAAGATTCTGCCTGTTACATCCCCATCTGCACAATTCAGGGATGCCATTCCCCCCCCCCCCCCCCAACCACCATTATTTCAGTTATTTTTTCACTGAAAATAAAAACAAAGGGCATCAGGGAATTTGTTTCCAGAAAATAAAGCATCAACAAAAATCCATTATATAGTTTACTTCAAACAAAAAATAATGGTAAGTAGAACAGTTATTATTCTCAGCATTTGTTTTCTGTTTAACCCCATCCATATTATTTGTGTCTATTATCTTGTCTTTTGGTTCACAAATGCTACTTCATAAATTTTCATCTATTTCTCAAAATGCCAGTGGCATCCCTGACAAAGGTCAGGCTCGGGGTTTTGAACAGGTTGGATAAAGGTCTGCTAAGCATGATAATAATGTATTTGCAGCTTCTCCGTACAGGCATTTACCTATTTCCCAGGTTAGTTTGTGTGTATGGTTGCAGTCTCGGAGCCTGCTTTATGTTTTAAAAGTCCACATTTAAGACTTCTAGCTTCCTACCAGTAGAATTTCATAACGAATAATAATCCTCTGAGTTATTGGGGAAGTGGTGTAGAGCTTGTGGACAAGCTTTTCAACAATAAGATTCAAGTTCTTAAACTTCTGCAAACTTTTGTACCAACAGATTCCCATGGTATCTAGAGATAATATAATTTGCAACCAAAATCTTTGTGGTCTCTCTTATACAGTGGAGTGTAGTACACGCCTGGACTTTTGAAATTACATGTTTCATTTTTAAAGTGTTTTATTGCAAATAAAAATCCACTGTATTTAAAGCTTTTTTTTGGGGGGGGGGGTTACCTTTTTGTCAGGGGTGAGATGGGTTTAGGCAACTTAACCAGGGGTTGCATCCTTACTTAGTGATGTTTTCAGTGTTCAGATAGATGCTGGTAACTATTTGACATTTAGTTTTATTATGGTACTGAAAATGTTTACATTGTTCGTTTTAGATAAACCGCAAGAAGAGGCAGATTTGTCTGACACGGAAGAGGTAAGACATTTTTTGTTTCAGTCATTTTGCTTTAGTTGAATTTAAAGACTGGCAGTTTTTTTGTTTTTGTTGTTGTTTTTTTGTTTGTTCTTGAGTCAAAAGCATTAAGAATACATGAAATGATTTATTAGTTCATGGCTACCAACCAGTAAGTAAAATCATGTTTGATGGGTTTTAGAGGGTCCGAGTACAGAAGGCCATTTTTGTATAGGAAAGTACGCATTCTGTTTTCTAGCATTACTCCTTGTGGACTTGCTGTTGCTAAAGTTAAAATTCTTAACTTTCAAGACCAGATTGACAAATAGTAATAAGAGCAAAGCCCACAAGCTCCCTTGACTGGTGCCCATTATCTTGATTTTTTTTAGTTTGGAAAAGTGCAAGTTTTTTTTTTTTTTAAAGGAAATCTTGTGAGAATGATGTGCATTCTCAGGGTTTTTTTTCAAGAATTTTCCAATAGATATAAATTATAATGTTGTGCTTTGGTTCAGAAAGGGGCAAGGATAATGAGGTTGTGATCCGTTCTAAAAACTACATTTTGTAGCAGTTTCCTATATTTTTTTGGTATAAATTTATTGAAATCCTCCTCATTTCTTTAAATTGAAAATGTTCCCAACAGGCAGAATTTACTGTCAGCTGTGGACCTTGGCTTTACAGGGCTATTTCAGAGATTTATTCTTGTATGACCGGGGCCACAGTTTGACTATAACGATGAAGGATAGATTGTTTGACTCCTCTGGTGAATTCATCAATGTCGTAGCTCTCAGTGACAAGTGTTATATCTGTCTCACTAGATGGTGGCTGACAGTGGTGAAGGTGTTGCCCAAGAACAGAAGACGCCCCTCGTCCCAATCCCATCTCGCTCACCGCTCAAGTCGGCTTTGGCGGGCAAGAAACGCTCCCCTTCCCCAACACCAAGGCGTGTTGCTTTCACAGAGGTATGCTTACATTTTGCCAGTGTTGATTTGCTTTGGACATTTCATAGTGGTGCGGAAATAAGTTGCCTAGACAGAAAGAAAGAGGGGGAAGGAGGACATGGGAAGGGGAAAGAGGAAAGACGACATATTGTCAGGGAGCTATTACTATGTATTTTCTTCTTGCTTTTTTTCAACATTTACAATTTTAATTTTAACAAAATATTTCTTGCACACATGCATCCGATACCACAGATTAAGCAATTGCAATATATATTTTTAAAATGTCAAAATTCTGGGTATAGTACATTTACCATGAATTATGTATCTTTTTGTCAAGCAGAGAGGATTTTAATGGCTCGTCACTTGGATTTTGAAATGTTTTATGGTCCAACTTTAGTAGTGATGGCTTCATGTCTTATCTTGCCATTAAATGTCTTACTGTCCCACTTTTTTGCAGCCTGAACCCGAGGAAGCCAAACCATCTAGGTCATCATCACGAGCAGGAGCAACTACTAGAGGAACTTTGACCAGGGGTGCGATTGGAACAGGTTGGTTGAGTCTTATGACTTTTATCATTGTATTTATATAGCTTTTTCCTTGCAGTGCAGGGATCTGGGGTTTACGTCTTCTGGTATGACGGTTATCCTTCAAAAGATAAAAAGAAAATGAATGACTGGCTTTCTTTTCTTTACCTCTGTAGCTTTAATTGATTCCGTCCATTCGGCCGCTGACAGCGGCTCGTGAGTTTTTCCGTTGCATCCATTCGACCGCTGTGAACGGCTCAACAAAATCCGAGCGAAATCCGAAACAAATGTGCACTTTTTAACATAATTCCTACTTTTTAAGTTGTCGAAAGGAAGTAGAACTTGTAAACAAACCTGACCTCAATCTCTGAGCGCCAATATTGATCGAAACTCCGCGAAATTCTTGCAAAAATCGTTGTTTTGTTTTCGCTATGTAGGCTAGATCTACGGGTAAATAACACGGAGCCTGGTATAAGAAAAAGGCCCTTCAAAGAAAGATATTCAACTAAATTTGTGAAATTTTTGCATAAATGTGTGCTAGGGTGATATCGCTACAATTTTGTGTTGATTCCTATGGATTATAAGGACTTGTAGAGCTGAGAAAATGCGGTAAGTCGAAATTTTCAAAGAGGTGTTGCGCAATTTTTTTTTCCTTGTTCGTTTTTGTCTGACGGAAAATACAATACAAACATTTTATAGGTCATTGTTAATGGTATAAACATATTCCTATATTGATTCTCATCACTTTGGTATGTGACAATACCTATTAGAGTAACTTAAAGTTTCACAGTAATGCATTAAATAGATGCACCCCAGGTCTAAAACTGAACAAGGAAAATTGATTCTGTCCAGAGCCTGAAAAAAACATGGACGGAATCAGTTAATGTAGTGATTGCATGTTTTTTTCATGATGCTGCTGTGCTGTCCCACATACTAACCATATATTTTTGTCTGAGCAGTTGTTATAAACACTGGAATGAATAAGTGTATGGGAATTGCATTTCATTAAACTCGGGCCAGTAAGAAGTTGTTGATAGTCTGCTGTCCTTCCTTTATGGGCTATTTCTCCCCTACTTTGTGGGGTACCATGGTATGGTACCCCCTCTTTTAAATGTCAGTCTCCCTGCTGCTGAGAGGATGTCTTTTTTCTGTACTTCCTTTATGTCCCTAGTATTTTGTGTCCAGACTTTCAAGCTCTTATTTAAGAAAAACAACACATATTACCCAGTTTATGTTGTATACATTGTCTAAAATACAGGATGTGAGCTTTATAAAGCCCAAGATTAACATCTTGGTCTGGTTAGTTTGAGTGTCAACCCTCTTTTTCTTTGTATCTCAGAGGCCACATCGGCTAAAACTTCTACCAAAGATAAAAAGTCTGGCAAAGTAACTGAAGTTGTGGAAGCTAGTGATGCAGCCGGTCAGGATGATGTGAAACCAGAGCAAACAGCCCGTACCTCTAGGTCACGTCGACAGCAAAGAGGTGTTAAGGTTTTTCAAGCGTCAAAAGATGTTTCAGAAGGTCAGATGAACAAGAATGAGATGGGCGAAAAAATTATTGCAAATTATGTGGATGCTGGGGAAAAAGATGATCAGTCAGATGCTATGGAAGTTAATCCTGAACCTCTTGAAGAGGTAGGAGGTGGTGATGCTGAGGTGAAACCTGAGCCGTCGGAGGCAAAGACTAGTGATGGTCCTGGTGAAGTTGATAAGATGGCTGATCCCAAAGCTTCGACAGCACGAGGTCGTCGTGGTAGGGGCAAGAAGACGACTTCTAGTGCCTCAGACACTCCTGATGTAGGGTCTCAAACGATGTATGAGAGGATCAGGAGACACATCTTGAATAAAGAAACTGGAGGTGGTAATGAAAGTGATGAAACAGCTTCTATTGCCTCATCTGTTGATACAAAAGATACTGAAGTCATGCCTGAGGAGAAGGTGGTGAGAGGACGTGGTAAAAAAACCATGAAAAGCTCACCGAAGAAATCGTCAGAACAGGAGGCTGTGCAGCCACGCACTAGTTCAAGGGGAAGGAAAATTGTGGCAAGTCCTTACTTGAATGATTTTGAAACAAGTACACGATCAAGTAGAAAGAGAGGGTCGTCACAAGCTGCAGTGGAGTCAGAAGAAAATGTTGCTGGAACTGATAGTAAAAAGAGAAAAACCAAGCCTGAAGAAAGTGGAGATATTAAAAGTGAGCCTAGTGGTTCTGAGGTGCATTGCAATGTATCAGAAGCTTCTGACAAGCAAGGAATGCAAAGGAAGGGTGCAAATAGTACTGGGGAGTGCGAAAGTTCTGTTGATGAGGGATCGGTAGAAGGGACTGTTGGGAAAAGGGGAAAGAGAGGGAAGGGAAAGGCAAAGGAGACTGGAGCTGAAGAGCAGAAGACTGGTGTTGAGGAGAAATCGGAAGAGAGGGCTGGTCCAAAAACAGGGAAAAGGGGACAGGAAAAGAAGGAAGAAGCAAAAACTGAAGTGCAAACGAGTGGTGAGAAAGAGAAAGCAGAAGGTAAAGAAGAAACGTGTATGAGGAAGAGGAAAAGAGGACAGGAAAATGCAACGGAAGCTGAAAAAAAGGAAAGTGTACAGGAGGATAAACCAACACAGGAAACTGGTTCTAAGAGAAGGAAAAGAGATGAACCAGTGCAAGGAGAGGATACTCCACAAGGAGAGTCAAAAGAAAGAACAGCAGCGAAAAAAGGAGAGAAAAATGGGAATGAGGGTGCAAATGCGAAGCAGAAGAGAAGAGGTCGGAATATGCCTTCAGCGTCTGCTACCAATTTGACTGAAAATAATGATGATGATGAGGAGAAGACTGGTGATGCAGGCTCTGCTACAGAAATTTCGGTCAGACTCGAGGAAGCTCAGAGCACAGAGCCAGAAGCTGCTCCCCTGGGCAAGCGTAGTAGGGGTAAAAAGGGAAAAGGAGTGTCAGCCGACAGTCAGATGTCACAGGTTCCAGAGGATGACGACAGTCAGCTGTCAGCTACACCTGTCAGGAGGGACAGAAGAAAGAAGAAGGATGTAGAAGTGCCAATCCCATCTGCTGAACCACCGCCTTCGCCTGTGGAGACAAGTTCCGGGGCCGCCTCCACCACCCCACCCACAACAGCGAGAAGTGGGAAGAGACGTGCTGGTGGAGAAAGTCAGGAGCAGAAGATGCCTGAGTCGTCACGAGGCCGACCTAAGAAGAGTGGTGCCCCGCCCCCTGAGTCACCTGTTGCTGAGACGTCTACACCTGGGGGCAGGCGTGGTGGTGCAGCAGATGCTTCAAGTGGGAAGAGCAGTCAGCCCAGGTCTGGCAGGAAGACTGCTAAAGACTCCCAGATGGAGGTGAGAAAAAAGCCTTTGTAAGTGGGTGATTGGAGAGTACCTCTTGGGGTTTTCTATTGATTTTGGTTTTGATTTGCTTCTGGTTTCTCTGTACTCTATTACTAGCATTTGTTCATTTTTCTTCTTTCTGCCTGAAATGAGCATTATGTTCTCAATGTGTTTTTTTCTAATTGAAATAGGCTTTTTTTGAAGACATTTCCAGGAGTTCTGAAAATATGAGATATTTCTTTTTTGTTTTTGGGACATTAAAATGTTCTTTTGTATACATCGACCGTGTTATGAAGTAATCGTGCTGCTTGTGTCTTAAAAAACTTTTCAGCACACACACAAAAAGGCTCTTGATTTAAATGATGTGAGTAGTTTTAGGTGTTTGGTTTTTTTTGTCACTTTAAACAGCAGAAATAGTCTTTGCATCAAAATAACAAGAGTCCAGTAATGGCAAGTTTGTTATCATCAACTGACTCCCATGGTACAACTAATCTATGTACAATGAAGGCAACACCTGCCTAAAGATCATGCCTTTTTAGTCTTTTTTAACACCTCAACAATGTTCTGTCTTTGCTCAAAATAATCTGGTACTTGTAAGTTTGATTTTGGCTGACTCACTGTTTATCTTTGTACGTGTTACAGGCGACTCCTGCTAAGAAATCGCGCCTTGCTAGCCCGTCAACTCCCTCACAGGACACGGACAGCTCACAGGCGGCCTCACTACACAGTCCAATACTGAGGAAGTCCACGACTGACCACAGGCCCAAAGTCATGTTCACTGGTGTCATCGATGAGCAGGGAGAAAAGGTGAATGGTGATATATATATTTTTGGGTTATGACATAACAGTGAATGGTCACCACTTCAGTACAATAGGTAGGCTTATTTTCACTTCATGACAAAGAGACTGAATGAAACATTAAGGTTGCTGACTTTTAATCCTTTTTCTCACTTCTCCCTCCGAGACCTAACATTGACAACACACTCTACGGAACATTACGGCAACTGCAGCAAACCTGCACTTATCACTACATGGCATTGGACAGAAGGGCGAGAGCCCAGCTGTTGCTGGATCTATAACAATAACAACAACAGTCCTTTTTTTACTGTGGAACAGAGAGGAGTGCTTGCTTTGGTGCAAAGAACGGAATGTAAGACTTTTTACATGTGTCAAGGTGAAAGCAACTTACGCTCTAGGGGATCACTTTTCTTGTACACAGAAATCTAGACAAAGACACTTTTGAAAAATAAATTGTGTTGGGAGAACCAGGAGAAAATGTAGTACTCAGATTTTCACTCAAGCAGAAAAAATTCATGGTGTTTGCCTTGATGGCATGGCAGGTGTGGGTTCAGACCTGCTTAATTAAGATTCTTGATTTAAAATATTACATAGTGCTGTCTCAAAACCCAGGTAAAAAACAGGTTTTTTGCTTCTCAGTAAATGAATTTTTGTTTTCTTTATTTCATTTATTTTAAAAATCAAATTCTGGTGAAGTTATTGTGAGCACTTAGAAAGTACACACAAGTTTGTTAAAAGTTCATGTTTCTTTCAAGATTTAATATGATAGAATTTTATTATAAAAAAGTATATTTTCTTATGTTAAATAACATTAAAAAATCTACTTTTTTATAAAGTCATGTTTTTTTTAACAATTGTTATCCCTCCATTCTTTCAATTTCAGGTTTTGCAGGATTTAGGTGGAGAATTGGTAGCTCACATTCATGACTGTACGCATCTGGTCACAGACAAGGTACCATATATGCCGAAATACCATCTTTCTTATCTCCCCTCCCTCCTTCCCCCTTGTCCCTCTTTCTCACCTTCCCTCCCCCTTCAGTTTCTTTCTCTTTTCTCCTTCCCTATCCCTGTCTCTCTCTTACCTCTCTTTCTCTTTTCTCCCCCTCTTTGTACCTTCACTACCTCTTCCAGTTCCCTCCATCAGGAAGTTGTTTTGTTTTGAGCTTTTGTGAACTTTCTTTCATGTTAAGATGTACTTTACTTGAAACAATACAATGAGCATTTTCAAAGATACCAACATCTGCAATGGTAATGGTTAGTCTTTTTGCCTTTCATATATAAACCGAAAGTTTGATTCCAAAGTAGCAAAGGTATTTTATGGAGTAATCTATATCTTTCAGATGGCATGTTGTATTGAATAGAGCCTGGGTTGACCTTGACACACGAAGTTGAAGCATCCCACATCCTAAATTATTATTTATTAGTTTGTGTCAATGCATTTACAATCAACACAGTCAGCATTAAGAAGACTGTTCACTCATTGCTGTTATTGTTGAATTTACTAATGTAATTCATGTACTGATCCTAGGGAAAACGTGTATTCGGGGGGGTTGTATGTTGTTACCAACAGTATGCTTTATAGAATGGGTCACTCCTATAGATTTTGATAGTGTAGCTGATATGACTTTGGATCAATGTACTTCAACAAAGGGATGTAACAGTGTGATAAAATTTGCATGGTGGAGCAAAAATGGAAAATGAGCAGAATTTTGGATTCCCTTTGCTGATATGTGTTCCCTTGGGTCCTCCTGTCCAGAGTTTGTTAAGCTATCTTTCTTTTTAGAAGCTCACTGCATATGGTTACTGTTAATAGTTTTAGTGCTTTTGTTAAATCTGACCTTTTGACGTTACATGTTATTAATAGATTCGGCGTACTGTGAAACTCTTGGGTGGTTTGGCGAAAGGAGCAGTGATTGTGTCACCCCAGTGGCTGATCAGCAGTAAACAAGCTAGCATGTTTTTAGGTAAGCTGTTTTTAGCATGTTTATTGTAAAGATCAAGGAAGTAGGCCTACAGTTTACTGTAAATATAATTGAAGACTGCTGACTGGAAATGTCAAAAAGGAGGGTGGTTACCTTTACTATTTATGAGAACCAGAGTGTGTGGATACTTAATATTCATATGATATCTATGTTCAACTCAGCATTGATTTTTATTTTGAGTGCTGTCATTTTGCAGGACTACAGAAGACTACATAATTTTACCCACGTGCTGGTTGTATTGTAAGAGGGGAAGGAAGGGGGTAAATACCTTTTTGTAGATTAGACTTTTGTTAAGGAATGTTTTTGTTTTATTGCCATGCCTGAATATATTATGACATAATTACAACTTTTTGAAAAACTGCCATTATTTGTAACTAGATCATGAAGAAACAGTCTCTGAGGTACCAGTGATGATGCCAATATTAAGGAAAACACCCACGTTGTTTTATGCTCTTGTGGTGGAACTAGAAGAAGTGTGTCATCCCTTTTTCTGTTCTAAATCTTTGCTATGTTGAAATGTGGGTTCTCCATGTAGGCTACATCAAGAGTCAGCATGCACTATGAATACTATAGAAGTACAGTAGAACATGACTATAGTGGCACTCGCTACAGCGAGACCATCCATGCAGCGGGACCTTACCGGAATCCACTTTTTTTTTCCTACGTAAACTCGTTCACCTGTGCTCGGGTTTAAATTAGTGGGGCAAGGAAATGTCTGAACTAGGGTACAGCGGGAGAGATCGAGTGAACTCTAGGTGGGGGGAAGGGGGTTGGGGGGCTGTAGACGGACTCAAAACTAGCAGTCAGCGGTGCAGCTTTGTGATTGGCTAGTCCAGTGATGAGTGAGGTGAGGTAGGCGGCAGAGAGACGCGTTATGTGATCCACTCCAAAAGTGATGTGCCGTAACTTAGACGCTCAGTATCAGAGCGTATAGGCCAAAGCCACACTTTTTGGCCATAGGAATAGCCCTAGCTAGGCTTGGCCAAAAAGTTAAAAAGAGAGGAAAGCGTGTAGTCTGTGATTCCTATTTCATTGAATTGCGATCATTGATGCTCATAGGCATACGCAGGCATCCACTTCACCAGTTCTAGATCTACAGTAGGCCTAACGGTACGATAGACAGCACAGGCAAGAAGACAGAGGAAAAAATGGCTTCCAACAAAGACATAAGGAAATGCTTCTCACTCGAATTAAAGGCCGAGATAATCAACGGAGTTGACAAGAAAAGGAAGACTAATTCGCTAAAGCGCAAATTTTATTGAAATATATGGAAGAGAGGTAATTATGTGGGTTTTAAGAAATGTTTTGGCAATTTCTTCTTTGCATTCCTATACCGTAGCAGGAACTCGCCAACAGCAGGATTTTCCTTCTGGAACCTTAAGTCCCGCTATTGTTGTATTCTACTATTAACTATACTATTGGCTTACTTTTCTATCTTCTCTCATTTAAATTAGAAGGCTTTTTTTACGTCTTGAAAAATTTTCAAGAAGTTGATTTACATTTCTAGAGCATAACTTCATCAATATGTCATCGATTGAATTAGCAGAGTATATTGTAACTTTGAACTATCTCTGGGGCTAGTATCATATCTTGTTTTGTTCTTGTCCTCCATTTGCATTAGATGGACACAAGTTTCTTGTGAAGGACCCAGCCATGGAAAAGCAGTACAAATTCTCTCTGGCCACCTCTCTGTCCAAGGCTGCCCATTCCCGCATGCTGGAAGGTTATCGAGTTCATGTTTCTCCTGGAGTCCGGCCCGAGCCTGCTCAGATGCAGAGTAAGAGACCTGACACTTTCACAATTTTTATCGTTGTTATTTCGATTTTCTATTGCTCATTGCCATCATTATTGCTTTTATTCATTTTTCATAAGGTGCATTTCTTTGCTTAATACAGAGTGGTGGTAAAGCAACTAGGCAATATTTATTGTTGTATTTTCTTGTTTCACTTAATATAACAATAACAGAAAATAAAGATAAATGATACATGGAGCAATATTTATATATGTGAAATCGCCATCCCAAAACTGAAAATACAAACATATGGTTGCTTGATGCTATCCCATCACTATCATGGCGGAAACTAGTTGTTGCAATAAGGATGACCATGTTCTGAAATATTTTAAGTTTGTGTATGTTTTTTAGGAGCCAATGTGTCCTACATGTATTTGTTTTTAAAAAATAAGTTTGCATTGACAAGAATAATGACCCATTCCTTCAAGTTAGAGACAATTTTGAAAGAAATAAAATTTTATATGACTCAGATTTTATTGTTGTGAGAATTACTTTGGCTTGGTAAGTTTATCAGTGTATTTTGGTTTCATCCATTTTCAGATATTCTGGAATGTGCTGGTGCTGAGGTAATGTGAATTTGTCTTCTGTGTATTAATTTTATGTACTGGCTAGTTACTTTTTTTCTTGATGATGCTTCATGAAATTCATATCAGATACACGGTTTTTGTTTGCTGTTGTTGTAATAAGTATGGGTATTGGTTTTAGTATGTGGAAGTAGTTGACATCAGGATATGCTACTACAGCAGAAGGAGCTTACAACGAGTACTGATGATAGGCTAAATTATTCGCATGAAACTCTTGTCTTATTTCATTGGTTTGTTTGGTAGTGTTTAATATTCAATATGTTTCTGGAAACACTTACCCCCCCAAAAAAATTGATTTATATTTAATAAAGTCATAAACGTTTCAAAATATCCAGCTATCAATTTGTCTAACTGGATGTTGCCATCGCTTGTCTTTAGAAAAGACTATAAGGTATCATAATTTGGAACATTCATATAATTTCATTTTTGACATTGTTAAGGGAATAGTATTATCAGTTTAATTCTTTTGTTTTTCCGAATCGCAGTACCTGAAGTCAATGCCGAGCAAAAATGTGGATAAGACGATTGTGATTTCCTGCCCGGATGATGAAAAAGCATGCCAACCAGCGATCAAGGCCGGTGTTCCAGTTGTCGGGGCAGAGTTTGTTTTGACCGGGATCCTGAGACAAGAAGTGGACATTGAACAGTATCCTTGGTTGTTGCTATCTTGTCTGTTTGTTTGATATTGTGCTGTTGAGTGGGTTTTTTTGGGTGTTGCAAGTGGTATTTTTCTTTGTTTTAAGGTTTTATCCAGGGGCTCTTGTGGCCTAGAGGTTAACTCCCTGACTGCTGGGCCCTTTCACCAGTTACAAGTGCTGGAGACTTGCGTTTTTTGGAGTATTTCAAGACACCTCCACAACTCCCAGAATTACCCTATTGTAATTATTTTTTGACACAGTAAAGTTACATTCAAGCTCAATCTAATACAAAAAACTAAAGTTGTCTAAGTCTAATACTTTAATTTTTATGATTTTTACAAAATTGGCATGAATTTGATTTTCCGAAAAAATTTCCAAATGAGATAGAATGAAATTAACAACAACAACAAAATTAAAAGTTCAAAGTGTTCTGTTTTGATTTGTATGCATGTGTAAGTGTTTGGTTAAAATATAAGCTGGGCTGTGCGTTGATTCAGACCTATACATTGAATTACGTGAGACAGATGTAGGGCACGAAGTTGTGATTTCGTTGCCCTGACAACAGCACCAGTACTAGTGCTAAATCTAACCCTAAAACTACGCCCTGGGCCGTGTTCGGGTACATATCCAGGGTCCTAACTATCAGACATATCATATTCCGAGTCACTAGAACTTGTAAAACAAACAGCAGTATCGAAAACAGCGAAATTATGTGGTTCTTGTTCATGTGACTTCTTCGACCGTTACTTCGATGCGACTGTCAAATTACTATCTGCTGTATAGAAAAAAACAGCAGGAGTTCCGGTCAGTTCAACCCCAGTTGGGTGACTGTCTTTCACCTTCAATTACTTTAAAACTATTGGCCCCAGAGATACAAAACTGGGTCTAAGTAGCTCAGGACTGACCAAACAAGGGCACGAGACGGATTCACGCGACACGTACGTGATTTGTACAGCGAGGAAAAAAAATTCAAAGTTGATCACGCAGGGGTCACACAACTGTTGCGGGAACAGTCTGAAGTGAGTAAAGGTGTTAGCCTCTCATTCAAAGGTCCCGGGTTAGAATCCGGGTAGCGACGGAAGAATTTTCTTCTCTAAAATTGTCTCCTTTTACCTCCTTTCCTGCTGTTTAGCAATATTCTGTCGTCTGCTTTCGTCTCCACACTTTCTGCCCCCACCCCCTCACCTCTTTTGCCCCCCCTCCTCTGGGCTTCTGGCTCTTTCTGCAGCCTTTCTACTGCTACTCCATGGCTCCTTCTTACTGCTGTCTTTCAGCCATACGCCTGATCTTCTGGTAGGAAAGATCTACACCTAGCCTTATAAGACAAGGGCGAAAAATCTTGGACGTCCTGTGTGCCAGTTGAGCATGTTAAAGATCCCTTGTTGGTCTAAAATCGATAAGAGTAGGCTTCGGTTGCCACCCATGCAAAATTCTAAATTTTCTACTAACTGAAAATGTTAAGTGTGTCCTGTGAGCTCATATGACCGTATTCAGTAAGAGCGCCATAAAACACTTACCATGAATAGCGTAAAGTTTTCTCCCTTTTTACCAGGCCTATAAATAGATTGTTTTGAAAGCGAGGATCTTTGTCACTTGACAGGACACAGATCTGAGAAGAAATTATCTTTGTGAATGATGATTTGTGAATCCCAACTGAATTTTAAACTTTTTCTGGAAAATGAGACGGACCATGTGTAAAGAGAAACAGGAAAGTAGAGGGAAAAAAAGTTTGATTATTGTGCACAACAGATAGGATTTACGGAATATGTTGACTTAATGGTCAGGGTCTCAGTTTAAATTTGTGCTAAAGGTACATGTTTTGATTCTAGGTGACATTCAGAGAGACATTTCTCTAATTTTTCGCTCTCCTAATCAGGGGGCATCTAGGGTAGGAGATGAAAATGAGATCTTGAGAGTTATTGTGCTAGGGGTGTTGGTCATTTCAAGTAAAAAAAGAGCTGACAATACTGTCCATACTTTTGTTATAAATCCGCTGTGCAACAAAACTAAAATGTTCTTTCAGGTATAAGTATATGTAAGTACATATACCTATGTGCAGTACTTTTACATTTGTTGTCTTTGTTACATAATATGAAGGATATCATGTACTTCTAGGAAAATGGACCACTTGAAGGGTAAGTCCTTTTCCTTTGGGGATTTGCAGAACTTTGAGCTTTCACCAGTCTCTGGTAGTAGGGAAAAGAAGGAAGAAAAATGTCATTTTGTCCTCTTTTTTTCTTAACCATGTCCAGACACAGGCTGTTTGCATCAGAGGCTGCAAGTCAAGGTTCATCTCGGAGTAGAGCGAAACGGAAGTAAAAGACTTGAGTGCTGGAAGGAAAATGTGATTTTAGAATTTAGATTTGTGACTTTCTCTTTTGTTATTCATTGCCATTAATAGACAGACTAGGTTGCAAGGAAGTCTACTTGTGATGACAAAGATAATTTTCATTTTTACGTGTACATACCACAAAAGACGAAATATTTTGTTTACTCTGTGCCCTCTTTCCTTGCATAGCTGGACCTTTGCAAGTGATAGCCAGATCAAGAGGGCCATCTGTACAAACAGCTTACTGTGCAGACATGTACTATTGTGCCTGTTACTTATGTTGTGAATGTATAAGATGTTTGTACCTCCAATGCTGCCATGTTGACTAAACACACAGTAAACTCTGCTTGAAATATCTACTTCAGGTGTTGATCCAGGTGTTTGAACAGCATCATTATGTTCTATGCATATATATATTACATAGATGCGACATGCCTGCAGTTACTAGAGCAGTGGTCTGGAACTCAAATTATCCTGGGGTTGCTTGAGGTAGAGTCTGGGGGAGCCAGGGCCAAATCAAATATTACACACACACACCAAATCAAAAAAGGCTTCAAATTTTTTAAAAATATAGTACAACTGATCTGATTTTTTCAGACTTTTTTAGCAGCAGTTCAGGACACTAGTGGTTTTTCACAACCAGAAACTGTCACAAGCTTGAGCTATGTAGCCCATACCGGTATGTGATACATGATATGAAAATCCAGGGCAATGCCTCAGCCAAAAGGTGTGTGTGGGAAAAACGTGTGGGTTGCAATAACACTAAATTGATGTCAAATAAGGGACGCAAAATATCCTTCCTCAGGCTTCAATTGAAACCCCTGTTCAAGAGTATCTTGTAAGTGACATACACTTTGTTTATCAATAACTCCTCCGTTTTAGTACTATACTGTAAGTACAGTAATCTGTCTGAGACTGAGAGATACTCGAGGTCCTTTGTTTGATATTTGTAAATAATGTGAATCACACTGAGCTGAACTAAATGTGTGGCATCGTGGTGGAATCAGGCGCTCATCAATTTTTGGGCCTATAGAGTTGTTATCAAATTAAAGCTTGTTATTTATTTATTTTTTTGTGTTGGGTGGAAAATATTGATCTTTCTTGCATAGAAGTCAAGGTATATATATGCGATTTAAAAAGGCGAGGATCACCTGACGCTGCAGGTGAAATTAGTGAGAAAATGGCCGCCAAAGTTTTAGGGACTGGCAAAGCTGAATACTCGTACTCTTTCTACAACGTAACATATTGGTTTTTAAACACATTTTTTCAATAAAATTCAACTAAAATGTGTTCTTTTCTGGAAGGAGTAAGTTTCTGCAAAAAAATATTCAATAAAAATCTCCCAACAGTAAAAAAAAGTATTGATATTCTGTTCCCTAAAATTTGATGAGCGCCTGATTCCACCACAACGACATACAAATGCTACTTGGGAGAAGAGAGGGAACCCCTGACTCTAGATAAATTGTTTGGTTGAGGTACTGATGGACTTGTGAAGTCCAGAACGAACATTTTTTTAAGTGTTAGCGTTAGTTCAAGTGATGGTGATATGAGAGGCCAAGAGAATAAAATAAATTGTCAAAGATTAAAACTTTTGAGTTTGTTTTATACAACCTTGCTTTTGAAATCATTTCAAAGGGAATAATGTAAATGGCCATTGTTTTATCATAGAAAATTTGGTTTTACTTAGATCATGTATTATAAAATTAATACAGTAGGCTTCGGCCGCCACGAGGGGAAAATTCAAAATTCCTACCAAAACTGAAAATCGTTTAGTCAGTATGGAAACATACAGAGTACCTTTGAAATAAAAATGTGGCTTCCTGAAGGCAAGGGTTGCACGAAGTAGGGAAAATGGTCACAGTCACATACATAGGAATCAGTTGCACTGCAGGTTGAAGAACCAGCAGATGACTTCCCCTGAGATCTAGTCTAGAAAGGGAATGCAAAGAAGAAAAAAAGTAGTACTTGCAGGTGACGCTGCTATTAATGCCAAGTTATTAATTCTGTTTTAGGAGGAAAAAGGTTTGTTTGGTATAAGAGACTGCAATGCTGTGTGATGGGCAATGTCAACTGAAATATTTTGTTTGGATTCTTTCCTGTTGTAAGTCGATGCTTCACAAAATTCTGTTGTCTCTTTTTATTGTAAAGTTTGAGGAATGGGGACAGACGCTTGAAGGGTGCTACTTCTTTAGTGAACTCTCTTTTTTTCTGTCTCTCTTTGCTTTTTCTTCTACAGCAATTGTTGTTTGTTCATTTATATGTTCGCCTCTTTACTCAGACTGAGGAATGAGTCGACTCATAATCTTATATAGAGTATAGAGTCTAGGAAGAAAAATCTTTTTATTATGTACATCTTTTAAATACAAAGAAAAATGTATGACAAAAAATTTGGGACCTGAACATCGTTTTGCTATATGTGCGTGCTAGATTGTATTGGACTCTGTGTGTTCAAACTCACTTTAGTACATGTAAATTGTTGTTAAGTTTAATGCAGTGACAGTGACCAGTACATCTTCAGTGACATAAATTGATTTGTCAATACTTGTTCAGTGATTTTTATTGTTGAATAAAAGTCTTAACATGCAAATGGATTTTAAAAATCTTTATGTTGTTCCTGCTTTGATTCATTGGTTCTGTTATCTTTACTTTACATTCTTCTATGCATTATTAAGCTTTGATAATGTATAGCTTCTCGAGTGATAAGATGGAATATTTGTATCCTGTTTACTGTGCAGCTTTTTTTCTTGGGGGAACCACCAGCTTCATGCATTTTTATGTGCTTGTGTTTGTGTACAATGTATGAGATGAGTGTGTAGGTGTGTTTGCATGTACATCTGCCTGCACATTAGACGAGAGAATAATTGATCTGGTATTAGTACTTTATATAGTTAATTTTTTAAAATTTAGGCATTTTTTATACCCCTATCAACACAAATTAGATTATATAATTTAGGAGGAAGTCTTCTACCTTGCCCATCAGGGCCAACCTGGGCAGAGAGGGATACAACATCCCAGCAGAAAGACCAAAGTACATGACAAACACTCTCACCACTTGGGAATCAAACTCAGGTCTGTTGGTGGTTGGCGGGTGCTTTGGTGTGGTTTGCTTCTTCTTTCCTATCAAACGTCTTTATCTCCCCTCCTTCTTTTTTGTGTTTGTTATTCTCTTGTAACGTCTCTAATCTTTGACACTTATACATTTTTATAACTGGGAAAAACCTATTGATCATTATATCTCTACAGGAACTCGAAACAGAACTTGTAAGCCTACACTCACCTGAATTGCTTGGTTCACAGATCTACTGAAATCTCTCTTCTGAATATTTCACAATCTGGAAGATTTCGTCAAAATGGAGAAGAAAGGAAAGAAAAAATAAAGTCATGTAATCCACATAAATCGACATGCTTTGGGAAGTGGATTGGATGTCAATATATAAAAAATGTCGATAAATGAAAGTACATGTATAAAGCCAAAGAAAGAGGAAAAAGCAAAGGTAGGTCAGCGGTAAAAAAAACCAATATTACTTTTTTAAGCTGGTTGCTTCCTTTGATTCTTACACTATAGGCAGTGAAACTAACAATAAGCAGAGGGTAGGGGGGGGTGGAGTTATGGAACCAAAGACTGAGCAATGGGCGGCGCACACTACACGCCAGCGCAGACTTTGTTGTAGCGTGCTTGTAAGGCCTGTTTATATGGCCACTTGCTGGGGAAAATGGAAAGGCGAGGCACTGACTAGGACCAGAGACAAAAAAGTACGCTCTGACAACTGACTCACCGACCGTGGCACTTGCCAGCGACAAACTGAGGAGGATGGGATGCTGGGATGGGAGGGATTTTGGGGAGTTAACATGGAGGATTTTAGTTTTTACTTTAGGGGGGGTGACTAAATACTAAATACAAAATAGGTTACTGCCAAAGTCGAACAGTCTTGTTTCCTCGCAGTACCTCTTGAAGTTGAAGGCATTTTCAAACGAAGTATAGTCCGGGAACGTAGCCCCAACCACAATTGAAGTATCTGAATATTCAGACATTTTAAAATCTCTAGAATATAGCTCTAGAAATTGAATTGCTTCCTCCAAGTCCTCGCAGCATGGCGGAATGAAAGCTGACGCCGAAATCTCTCAAATAACCAAAAAATGTCGAGAACGGAAACCGTTCGAGATACATGTATATATACCCGGTATCTAAGTTAATTTTCCCGAGCGTTCGGAGAAATAGTCACTTCAGGGGGGG
>NW_004798214.1:144402-160272 GCF_000002075.1 Aplysia californica | reverse complement strand
TTTTCCAACTTCGAAGGGCCCCTTGCCATCAGGCAGCCACATTCCAATTTCGAAGGTACGGTACTCTATATGTGTTCAAACTCACTTTAGTATTTTCGGTTTTGGTAGGATTCTTCAATTTCGTCCTGTTGGCGGCATAACTGTCCCCGTGGTTTTATGCACCCCGCATAATTTAGCAAAATTTGATCATTTTTTTGCATAATTTCTGATTATCTTCCCTTATCATTCTTTATTAAAATTAACAGAATCGCATAATTTCATATTTTTGGGCTCATTTTGCGTAATTTCAGAATTTTTTTTGCATAAAACGACGAGGACAGGCATAAGCCTCCTCTTATTGATTTAAGAACCACCAAGGTTTCTTTAACGTGCACACAGGATCTCTAAGATTTTTCGCCCTTAACCGAGAAAGCTAGGTGTACCTCCCCTAAGATTAGGGGTGTGGCTGAATGACATCAGTAAAAAAGAACCAGGGGAACAGTAGAAAGAGTCAAGAGTAGAGGGGAGAAGAGCTCAGAGGAGACTGGAGCGGGGGGGGGAGGGACGTCTCTGTAGAGATTAGTTGATTTTAGGGTCAGTTGAGAACAAAGTGAAAACGAACTGAATGAAGTGTTTTACGTGTATGTCATAGTAGGCATACTTCAAAAGACAATACAATAAGTGAGTCTGTGATGGTGGATGGCGCAGCTAGTGACAGCAGCTTCGGGTAGCATAACTTTTATTTGAAAATGAAGTTGGATTAGATATAGGCTATGTGTGCTACAGACAAATAATAGGTTATCAAGATACAGTCGACCCTCAGTCTGCGTAAAAATTCCGAAATGTTAAATTTAAAAACGAACGACAGATCTTGTTCGTACTCGTACTATATACTATATGTCTGGGAAGCCGGATGAAATCTCTGTCTCGGCCTCAGGAATTTTTATCTGTCAAGAGTCTGCACTTGACCTCCAGAATGTCCATTACCTCCCTGATCTGGAACCCTTATCTGAAGATCAAGGGTAACGCGACGCTCCTATCGACCTTACAAGAAAACGGTTCACGCCTTTTGGTTGTCCTGTAGGGGGAATTCCCGTTATTATATTATATAACTTGGAACCAATTTCCTGGAAAAAAAGAGTAGGCCTATTGTAATGCCGGTTAGTTTTCAAATGTTAACTCTAAATATGTTATATTTGGAACAGTAGGCATTTACATTTCAGAGAACAAAAATGTAATCAGTTTAGTCAAATCAATGCATAACATTCAATACAAATGTTAAGGGTTATATTGACACAAAATTGAACAAAGATAGGAAGCAACATTTATTGTTATCACGCCGTGAATGCAGTCGATCATTATTTATTTTTATCCTGCATACCCGTTAAAATCTGGCCGCTGGAACATGGAGTTGGTGGGAGTAAATTCCCCTGATCCTTCGGAATTCGGAATACCATTATTCCATTAACAACTAATAACAACCAATCCCTTCACCCTTCCCGGGAATTTTGTGTGATAAGACCAGGCCCCATGTTGTGAGTGACCTTGTAGCGGCAAGTGTGGCACGCACTCGTGTGTTACATTGGTACGTGTAGTTCCTTGTGCAGCCTCTTATTAAAACCATTGTTCTTCCCTCAGCTTCTACTTCTTGTTTTACCCATTTCTCGACTCTTGGGTTGGAGTAAGTATGATTATGACAGTGATAGTAGGAGGCAGCTGTCGTAGGGCTCTATCACTATCTGACTATCATCTTCATCTAGAATCTAGGCCTAGATCTATCTGGAATCTGAATAGGCTCAGTTTAGCAGCGGCCTATTGAATGATATTAGGATATAAATTCATTGCAATAGTCCTTTTGATTCGTTTTAAATCTTTAAAAAAAAAGGCATGATGCTCTATTTCTCAGAACGCTCGGGAAAATAAACTTGAAGTCCTATTTCTCCGAACGTGCGCGCGCGTATCCAACTGTATCCCAAAGTAAGTGGAAGTTTCTAATCTAAAAAATTAAGCAGTTGAAACCGTTATGATCGTACCTAATGAACACTGTGTGATCAACTTGGCGGCTTGCTTATATATCGAAAACACTGTTGTCACCACTTACAAATAGGCCTACTATAGTAACCTAACGGCCAATCAAATGTCTTTAGGACTCAGCAAAGGTCGAGTCCGTTAACACGGACCTACCTTAATGAAACTCTGCTTGCAAAAAAGTAGAAGAGTTGGAAAAATGAACACTACTCTCACTGTGCTGAGGGCTCACGCTCTCCTAGCCCTGACATAATGGGGTGAAAGTTTACGACACTTTCCCCCAGTGAGACAGTTACCTCTACGCTCATTGGACCTTTGTTATATGTGCTTTCTACTTTCCTCGACTACACTGCCTAATACAGCTCATAGACGGAATATGTTTGAAGTGCTGTGTGTGCGTGTTTGTGTTTGTGCCGCTGATGTTTAACTGTTACAAATCGCATCGAACCACTTTTAAAGCAATTTTTTCATCAGATGAAAATTAATCAGCGATATTTGGATGTGAAACGGCTTCGTCCGCACCATCTAGAAGAATTACTTAGAACAAAGAGATAGAAAGTAAAGGTGACTTTTCTCGTTTATGAATGGTCCTCAAAATGCCGTGGCTCACTGAGAGTATAGAAAAATCATCACTGTTTTGTTCTTTTTGCTTACTACTTGGTGGTAAAGAAGAAGTAGAAGCAACCTAAGCTCCTTCCAAATTTTGGTCATTCACTGCCACTTAGTGTAGGTAATGTTTCTAAGGCGCTTTACCGTCGCAAGCAGGAGACCTAAGTTTGATTCCTAACTCTGAGGAATTTTTTGTGAGTATATCGGCCATTCTACTGGGATGTTTTATCCTTGTCAGCCAGGGTTGAAATCCGCCTCATAAAACGATCTGAATTGTTTAGATGGGGGCGATATCACCTTGGCGTGATTTAATAAAAAAAACTAATAAGTTGTAAGTTGTGGAACACGACAGTGAATATGACAGGTCATGCTGCTGTGGATAAGTGGTGGGATGCATAGTTGTGAATTCTACCTGACTTCGTTCGCATGACATAGATGAAATACAAGTGGGTACAATGTTGGAAATATGTATTGCACAGATAGTAAAAATAATTACCGTGTCTGTTTATGGTTAGTTGTAGTCTTTGGCTTTGCTCCCAGATACTTTTTCACTTCATTTACTCTTGTACTTGAGCATTTGTGTCACGACATGGTGTAATTAGGCGCTCGTAAATTTTTTGGGCATATAGAGCTATTAATACCATCTTAGACTGTGTTTACTTGTCCTGCATTTGGCGAAAAAAAATACCCTTCTGTTTTGAATTGAAGTCGAGATATTTGTGATTGAAGGTGGTGGGGTCGCCTGGTGTGAGAGGTAAAACTATCAAGAAAACGGCCACCAAAGTTTGGTAATCTCCAAAGCTTGAGAGTCCTTAGAAACTGGAAATTTACTTTTTTTTGTTCCTTAAATGAATGTTTTTGGTAACATTTACTCAGAAATGCGTTTTTAAAAGGACATAAAAGTGTTGAGCCAAAAATATAAAATTAAAAAAAAATTACCCATCACCCAGTAAAATGCCGTTTTCTTTGATTTCATTGTTTTGACGAGCACCTGATTTCACCAAGCTGCCTCACATTTGTTCACACTCATACTTCCTGTTTTAATTTTTTTCAAAAAGATTTAAGGGAAGCAGGTGGACGATTTTATTTGTCCATCAAACCATAGACACATCATTGACAGAGATGAATCGTGGTGGAGAAAACAATGCAATGGTGCATTGTTTCTGTGAACGAAAGGGGAGATGTCGGTTAAAGTGTCTTTTGTTGGTGTGCATTCCTATAAAGGAAGAGTGGACATTTAAATAATTTTGCTGCTTTTCAATTTGACTTGAGTAGGCATCTCAATGACCATCTTCATTATATTGTCGCTGTCGCAAGCAATCCAACTATGCACACATTTTAAGAATTTTCCGATTTTTATACCCAACCAAAGCTCTATCAAAGATGCACTTTTCAACATCACCAAAATGTAATTCAGTGCTGTGGTCAGGGCGTACAATTTTCTTGTTTCCCACTATTCCAGACAGGAACAACACAACAAAAACAAGTCATTTGTTTCTGGCGTAAAAATAGACATATGGACTAAAGTGAATTGCTTGCAACATTGACGATATGATGATGGCATCTTAACTAATTACTTTCTTCATTTGATGATTGATCTGTTTTTCTATATGCGGAGAGTATACAGCTGAAAGATTGAAATTCTTCTTCATAATTGTTTTTTAAAAATGTTTCATGTAATGTAATCTTTCCTTTTTTTCAGTGATGAAGATTATTGTTTTCAGCAACACGTCTCATTCTGATAAGTTGCATAACACAGTTTTTTATGTTCACAGCCGGCATTCGTTTTTCCTGTCTGGTCTTCCGTTTCTGTCATTATGAAGCGTGATTTCATACCAGAGACAGAAGCCATTATTCCTGAGGGGGGGATCATGTCACCTTGTGAGAAGCCAGAGAATCATTCCCAATTCTGCGATGTGACTGATCTCTGTCTTGATCATTTTCCTGATAAATGGCGAGATGAGAAGGTGCTTCAAGATTTTCAGGTGACAAATGGGCATACATATATGAATTTACTGGAAAAAAAATTTGCACTCGAAGTGGGCTATAGATGAAAAGATAACTTTGAAACTATCTCTGGACTAAAGGATCCACATCTACCAGCCTTTCAAATACTTTAAGTTTGTAATTCATGCAATAGCGGAGGATTGGGAATGAAATCCATTTGCCTTAGTTTCCTAATGTTTGAAAGATTCTGTGTTCTTTAAGATTTAGAGTGGAATTTTCTGGTATGGAAGCTATTCTCTCAAAAGAAATTTAGCTCTTTATTGTCAAACAATTTTAAGGTTTTTCAAACCTCTCTCTACTATAAATGTTGTTCTTGGGGACTCATGTCTGGAGTTACTACTGATTAATTGATAGTGAGTGAGTCACTAGAAGGGTGGCGGTTTATTCCAATATAATAGTTTCTCAGAGATTCAGACCATTTTTGAAGGTCAGTGGTATCGTATACAGTTGACCAAAATCCTTATTTAGGGATGTGTGTAATGTATGTTCCGTAGGACATTGCTTGGTGAAACTGGCGACTGTCACTTTTGCCATTTTCCACTTGGAGTAATGTCTTTGTTTCTCTGAAGAATTTTTAATTCAAACTTGTATTACGTTACAACCAAACATGCTTTTTTTCCATACTCAGGTACTGTCAAAGTATGTGGTTCGCCTCACTGTTCTCATGCTTAGCCCAGATAGAATGATGGCCTGTAGTGTCCATCGCCACGGGTCTGGCTTCCTTACCATTGACCTGGAGAATGGTGCCTTAGTACACACAAGCAAACATGTGGTGTGGGATCCTTTAGAAGCAAAGCACACTGTTGTGCGCTTGTTTTATGATGATGAGGAAAAGGAAACTATTTACACCAGTCTTGGCATCAATAGTTTGCAAGATCGTATCCTTGGAAGAGTTGGGTACCAACTTCCCGCCTCCTTTTTGGCACAAAGTCCACAGAGTAGAGGTCTGTTTCTGACCCGAGGCAGTACACGCTACTTTAGATCTGTAATGGACAGTGACTACACAGTTTTCTCCTGTGAGCTTCCAGTACATGAACTGTTTCCATTACAAGACCAGTCTCTGCTAGTGTCAGCGTGTTCATGGTGGAATTTCAGCTTGAGGCGATTCATGATGTCACGACCAGACATCGATGTGGCCATCATTAGCCATCCCCATGGGGAGGCAAAGAAAATTTCATTTGGCAAGTAAGTAAACTAGTAACCTGTAGTGAATGGCATCTTTAAGTTACAGAGAACCACAATGGTGGTGACTGAACCAAATATTTGTTCTTGAGAAAAAGCAAGGTATGAAACATAACGTACAGAGGAATAGTCGCGAAATAAAACCTGTCTCTTATTGCGATGTTCCACCATCCGCTTAGTCTTACCCAATAAGTTTGCCCGCCTTCCCTTCAAAAATAAAATGTTTGCCATGTAATTTTGTTTTCCTCTTAAAAGAGTGATTATGTTTTCTTAAAGATCATCAGGTTTAAGGGTGATTTTTCGCTGACCCTGTTCTGTCAAGGACTTAGAATTTAGCTCCTAGTCTTCTCAGAATAGAATGAATAAAACATTGAACTGTGCAAGCATAAAAAGCTCTTTGACACTTGAAAGCTGAAATCATAAAAAGTAATAATAATAAATAGCATTTATACTGCACATTTCCATTTTCTAAAAAATGCTCAATGCGCATTACAACGAAAAAGACATCACATCTTAGAAATTAATCGACATGCGTGTACGTAAAACAAAGTATTATACATGATATGTGTAAAAATTTATAAGAGAAAAAACAGTCTCGCAGTGAGGTTGGAAATGTGTTCACTAAAAATATACAATGCAATAAAAATTCACGAACGGTCTCAATAAAGTTGAAACGTGTGTAACTAGAAACATTCATTAAAACATTAATTCTATACAGACAGAAAAACATTTCCGTTCTCTCTCTCACTATCTCTCTCTCTCTTTCTCTCTGTCTCTCTCTCTTTTCTCTTTTTATCTCTCTCTCTCTTTCTCTCTCTCTCTCTCTCTCTCTTTCTCTTTCTCTTTCTCTCATTCTCACACACTATTTCTTCAATCTCAGTCTGGCATACACATGCATATATATATGTGAGGCAGTGTAGCGGAATCAGGCTCTTGTCAATTTTTGGGCATGTAGAGTTATTGGTATCATCTTAAAGCTTTTTCACTTGTCTTTATTGGGATGAAAAAAAAAAATCCTTTTGTCTTAAATACAAGTCAAGATATTTGCGAAAGAAGGAGGTGGGGGTCACCTGTTTTCAGAGGTAAAATTAGTGAGAAAATGGCCTCCAAAGATTAGTTATTTCCTTAGCTTAAGAGTCCGTGGTAACTGAAAATTTACATTCCTTGTGCCTTTAATCAACGTTTTTTAGAAAAAATTTACACAGAAATGAGTTCTTTAATAAGCAAGAAAGGTGTTCAGCCAAAAAACAAAAATTCGATAAAAATTCACAAACCCGCGGAAAAATGCAAGTTTCTTCACTTTGATTATTTTGAAGAGAGCCTGATTCCACCATGCTGCCTCACATATATATATATATATATATATATATATATATATATATATCACAGTACATCATTATGACAGGTATGCTTTTGTGAATATAAAATGCTTCAGCTGATTTTTGAAAATGGAAATTGTTGTGGCAGATCTTATTTTCTAAGGGAGTTCGTTCCATATCTGGGGACCAAAGAATAAAAAGGAACGCTCGCCATATGTTTCGTAATTTTGTTTTGGAATTTTAAGAATTAGATTATCAGAGGCTGATCTAAGGGCTCTAGGTGGATGATATAGATATAATTCCAGGAATGTTTCAAGATAAAAAGGTGCTCTATCATTTATACATTTAAAACAGAGAACAGCAGTTTTGTATTTGATCCTTTCTTTTATTGGCAGCCAGTGTAGTTCTTTCAGAATTGGTGTTACATGCGCTGATTTCTTTTGTTTCATTATCAATTTTGCTGCTTGATTTTGGAGTACTTGTAACTTTGATAGTTTTTCGGCTTACAAACCGGACAAAATAGCATTACAGTAATCTAACTTTGATAAAATCAGTGTTGTTACAAGTGTCTTGGCTGCTTTGTACTTTGACTCTTGAAAGCTGAAATCATAAAAAGTACCTTGGGTTACGTTGGTGAGCTGTTCTGGCCAAGTTATAATTTGACCCATACACAAAACTGAACATTTCTGGTCAGAACAGTATGGGTCTGCTTAAACACTGAATGCAAGAGACACTAGGACATATCAGAAAAAAACACAAGAAAAATAACTTTTTTTCCCCCTAAGGGTATTGATTGTGAAGTTATACAAGGGAAGCAAGGGCCCTGCGATAGGACCAGGATTACAGACACCAAAAGTTACCCTTCTCACTTTCTGTTTTTGCATAATCTTTGTTCCACAGTTTAATGCTGTTAATTTCTGTAACTTACTATATCTATATTGGGGATTTGTTTCCCCGGGCCCTTCTTGAACATATTTCATAAAAATGCAATAATTGTCTTTTCTGTAAATCTTCTTAATCTATGAAAGCTAGGATATATTTAGTTTTAGTAAGAGTTTTACGGCATTCGCAACTGCATAAGGTCATATGAGCGCCAGAAGATTAGTGGTGTTACAAGAGAGTAACAAACACAAAAAAGAAGGAGGGGAGATAAGGACGATAGATGTTTGATAGGACTAGGATATATAAAATAAATACCTTACTGCCTCACTTTAGAACTCTGAAAATATCTTAAGTGTTCAACAGTATTCTCTCTTCTTTCTAGGATGACCCGTCTGATGGGTGTTACTCCAGCGTTATATGATGCCCCGACCTGTGGTGGATCCAGTGGCGCCCCCGTGATCAGATTGAACTCTGACAGTGCCCACTACCTCAGCGCTGGCCAGTTTGTGCATCATGGCCACAACAAAAGTCGATTGAACTTGGGAATGGGCACTGTGAGGCCACCAGTGCTGTTTCCCTACTGGAAACGGCTAGATACAGATGTACGTGTGTGTTTCTTAGTTTCGTGTACAGTGGAATCTGCTTTAACTGCTTATGGTTAATCCGAAAGGAGAGGATAACGGAAAGAAAATAAAATACCCTATTTTTTTCTTCTGTGTGAGCAACCCTTCTAATCTGTGAACCCGGCTAAACTGTAGAAAATTAGGTGGTCCGGCAGATTTCGGTTTAAGCGGACTCCACTACATACAATATGAATTATTACATGTTATGTTGATGCTGTTAGAGATTGGAAATGAAATCTGTTCATCCGTTGTCAAGTGGAATTAACCTTGACCTTTGATTCTTTATGATGAGTAGTTTTTGGAAAAGGAGAAAAATGAGAAGCATGTACATTAATTCATTTAAGATCAAAGTAAAATCCCAAATAGTTGGTTTACAGGGAGCAGTCCACTATAGATCTGTGTGAATGTATTATTTCTGCTTCTTCCAAGGATTGGGTCTTTGTTAGTCTTGCTCTTTTTTGTAATGATTTGAATTTCAAGTTTGTATGAAGAAAACATTTATCATATATATGTGTCTTTGACAGATAACTCTTCCTCAGAACAGTATGTAATGAACCTGATAGTCAATTTCAAAGCGCAAAATATTGGTTGAGGTCCTTCTAAGGTGTTTAAGATAGTAATAAAATTATGAATTGCTGACACCTTTGTCTTCCAACAGTCTCGCCTGTACAGTGCCGTCTCTTTGCTGTATGAGCCAGTGTTCTACTGGACATTGGTCATCTGTGACCTCATGCATGTGACGAGCACAGTGAAAAGCTCCATTGATGTGTTTGCGTACACCAGCAGTTTCTCTGCCTTTGCTCTGACAGGTAAAATTTCTGTCACTGAATTGTTCATGTTTTTGGCTTCCATGTGTAAAGCTCATGTCCCATTTTCCCTAAATAGTAAAAATAACCTTCTTGGGGATAACTTGTCTACAACATCTGCACCAGGGCTTGGTTGCTGTGACCTTTGTCAGTGGTGTAGCGGTTAGGCTCTTCGCTGTCGCATGCAGGAGACCCAAGCTGGATTTCCGAGTGAGGAGAATTTTTATCAAGGATCTTGGACTTTCTGTCAAGATGTTGTATCCCTCTCAGCCTGACAGGCAGGGTCAACACCGTTCTCCTGATTATTCTAAATTGTGTCAATGGGGGTGTAAAAATATCTACATTGAAAAAAAAAGGTTTTATTTGGGTTGCTCCCAGCTCAAGGTTTTAGTGTGTTTGTTCAACTGGCTGGTGTAAAGTCTCACGTTTATTTGCATTTATTTACAATATTTGCACGCCTTATTGTAAATAACTTGAAAACACATTTTTAATTGCTTTTATATATGTGTGTTTGCAATTCATCTATGCTTTTCACGATCAGTTCGTTACGTAATCTGAATCTACAGAGGTTCTGAAGACTAATTTTTCCCCAAACTCTGATTTTGAGGGAGGGTTCTGAGGAAAACTCCTCTTTTTGGTCATGGGGTGGTGGTTGGCAGGTCTGCTCTAGTAAATTTGTGGTCATAAAATAATGACTGAGTGAAATTATATTTGTAATATTTATGAGACTTTTATTCTTGTTAAAGGTGGTTATCATTATACAGTAGAATTACACACATGCCTCTTAAAAGTGAAGTTTTTATGGAAAAACTTTCTAAATTGTCTAACTTTATCCATGGGCAAGTTTTTGTGCATGGAACTGCCTGATACTGGTTTTTTAAACATAAAGCAGAAGTTTTATCAACTTTTGTTTATTTAGAGTACTCAAGTAGTAAGGTCCCTAATAAAATATCATATTCACAATGTGACGTATATTTTGAATGAGGTTTCTGAATGTATGTAATTTTTCCAAATGTCAAGCTTTGATATCATTCTCAAATTTTAACTTTTTATGACTAAAGTATACATTTTTTTCCCTTTTCAGTGAATTCATGGCCATTTTTGCTGCTCAACTCATGCTTCTGGCTCCACTTAGGACTGACATGTTTGTACAGATGGAAGCAAATCGGTGCCTGGTTAGCGGTGTGTCAGCTGCTGAGTTCGCTGATAAACACTTCTGCTTTCCTGGTAGGATGGACTCTCCTCTGTCTGCCATCCCCGTGGTCTAACATGTTCCTTGTCTCAGGTGTCTGGCTGGTTCTCATCTACTTGGAAAGGTGAGTCATTTCCTCTGCATAATTAAAAGTTTACAGTTCACCTTTTTTAGCACTTTGCAGTTGCATTGCGCCGGTGAAAATTATCTGTTCCGGTCACCTGGTGCACTTCTGTGCCAGGCCCGAGAAGTCCATTGCAGTCGTTCTCCTGGCTGGGTGATCAGATGGGGTATTTTGTACTGCTGGCTGTGTGACTGCAAAGTGTTCAAAACTTCTGTATCCTGTGGGGACCCGTTTTAGATGGCTGTTCCAGTACCAAAGTCTGTATAGATTTATGTCTGTTTCTAGTAGCTAATTGGCTTTGTATTTACATTGTACATGAACTTTTCTAAATTCACCCAGCTGAAAATAGATATTTGACTATCAGAAGAGACGAATCTAAGTTTATTGTTTTTGAGTACGTTGGAAATGGCTACTATTTGTATGCACTCTGAGGCACGGTTATCTGGAATGTAGGGCTTGCTAAGGGAAGTACCATGAATTTGTGTGAGTCTTCTTTGAAGTAATACAAACCTCCCAGACATCACTTTGTTGATGCCCTGTATGTTGATGCAGTTTTGAGAAATAACAAGGTTTGTACAACTACAATTGTTTAATCTGGTCAACTTTTCTTTTAATGAAAGTGATTATTAGATTAACATAATGGTGTTAAGGGGGGGAGGGGCTACATCCCCCAAAATCCCGATTTGGCTCAAAATTTTGGAATTTGAGTTGTAGGTGTTTTTAGCTTCCTCAGAACCCCCAAAGCCTTATTTCTTCCCGTATGGGGCATGTTTGTCACCACCATTTCATCATAAAGTCAATATTTTCTTTTTCTTTATCGACCGTTTTCTCAAAACGCGATTTTTCTCTATACTTTTTTGAATAACTCCACCATTTTTCATCGAATCTTCATGAAATTTTCACAGAATGAAGAGAAGATGTAATACTAAAAACTTTTTGTTGAACTTTTGATATATTGAATAGATTTTTGTTGGTGGTGTCTGGAGTGTGGATTTTCAGAAAAACTTGATTAATACCTCAGAAAAAAAATTATAAAAAATTTTCTTATTCGTTAAAGAAAAAAATCCACAGAAAAATTTTAGATCTCATGTTTGCTAACATGCATGCAAAAAAAAAAAAAAATTTCCATTAATGATAAGAGTGGTATTCATTACGCAAGACATGTCAACAAAATGAAATGTGGCTGCCGTATCTGTGGAAACAAAACTTTTTTCTCAAATTTGATTGCGGATTTTAAGACTCCTTACTATGCTTGTTATCTTATGTGTGAAATATGGTAAAATTTGGTCCTCTAATAAGAGAGATAGCCTTCAGGTGCAGGCCCCCCCCCCCCCCCCCAAAGATAAAAATGACTCGGAGATTGTCACCATAAAATAAGAATCTCAAACTCTCAGCGGGGGCTCTCGTGGCCTAGAGGTTAAGGTGTTGGCCTCTCATTCAAAGGTCCCGGGTTCGATTCCGGGTAGCGACCAAAAAATTTTCTTCTCTAAAATTGTCTCCTTTCACCTCCTTTCCTGCTCTCTAGCAATGTTCTGTTGTCTGCTTTCATTTCCACTTTCTGCCCCCAACGCCTCACCTCCTATGCCCCCTCCTCTGGGCTCCTGACTCTTTCTGCAGCCTTTCTACTGCTACTCCTTGGCTCCTCCTTACTGCTGTCTTTCTGCCACACCCCTGATCTTCTGGTAGGAAAGATCTACACCTAGCCTTCTCGGACAAGGGCGAAAAATCTCGGAGGGCCCGTGTGCAAGTTGCGCACGTTAAAGACCCCTTGGTGGTCTAAAATCGATAAGAGTAGGCTTCGGCCGCCACCCGCGCAAAATTCAAAATTTCCTACCAACTGAAAATATTAGGAGTGTCCCGCGCGCTCATATGACCTATGCAGTTGCGAGCGCCGTAAAACACTTTACTAAAACAAACAAACTCTCAGCCTGTGGACCAGTTGAGGCCAACAAGCCGATTTTTTGGGGCCCGTTTTTTCTATCAATGTTTTATGTCAGTGCTGCTTAAACTTTGTCAATTTTTTAGAGAGTCATCCCCCACCTTCACAGAACTTTTCAGGATGTTCAAGCGTCGGATTTCTGATAGGTCTTTTTTAGTTTAAGTAGTGCATATCTGTGTGAAAAACTCTTCTCCGCCTTGAAATTTGAGGAGTCAATATACAGATCTAAAATTGCTGATGGAACGTCGTAAAACCATACTCAGTTTCTCACTTGCTTCCTCCCTCAAGCTAAATGTGGTTGAGCTATGTTAATGGAAGTGCTGTCAGGTCTCTGGCAGCAATGAGTAGATATAAGAGAGGTCTATGCTCTGAATGCTGAAAAATCTTTCATATTCTGAACTGCTGTGAATAAAGATTGAGAAGATTATATAAGTTTTACTTTTTTAAAAAACTTTAAACCTCTCTTATTTGTGGAATACTTAATGGGACCGAGGCTCACCCAAACTCTACCTCCAGTGGCCCATGAGTAATTTGAGAATGAGGCCTCTGCTGTAAAATGAATTTTTTTGTACAATTTAAAAATAGGGGATTTTATTTATTTTTTTGGTCTTCTTGACTTGTAGTATTTATATTATCTATTTTTCTGGTGGTTGTGGCATCAAATTATGTTGCGATGATCTGTAGACTAGAAGAAAAGTTTTCAACATAGAAATGCATTAGTTGGTGAGGATGAAAGGTCAATATTTGTTTTCTTTTTGTCTCTTTTGGAATGGTGGGTTTTTTTTTCAGTGTTATGCCAGAGTCTCACTGCACCTATATCATTTTTAAAAATTGTTTTCTTCTGCTCTTTCAGGCATCTAAGACTTTCATCACGGTTTACGACTGCAACGTTGGGTTCATTCCCAGATGTCCTGAAACTGATCATGATTGAAGAGCGTGGTCTAGAGGCAAAGAGGAGCAAATCTGATGACTTAATTACCACTATGCCTACAGATGGTTGATATTGATATTTGTGAACAACTGGATGATGGATGTAAGGTTTACACCTCAGTAACTTTACTGTTATTTTCTTACATTTGAGTAACTATGGCAGTGTGATTTAAAAAAAATTCTACTTCTGAGTGCTGGTTTTGGTGTCCGTGTCTCAGAGTTAGTTCAGTCATTTCTTTATGAATATTTAAAAATACATTTGTTCTTGTGGGGGGTGGGAGGAGGGGGAAAATTGAATTTTTTTTTCTTTTTGGTTGTTTTTATTTGGGAGGGGGGGCTTGAGGAAGAGGGGCTAATTGATTTAAGCACTTTCAAAACTTCCTGATGGTTTTAGCGCTGTGGCGTCATAAACGGTCAGCGATGCCGACAGCATGCAGGAACTCAACACTTGCCCTGGGGTCCTTAAAAAGTGCTTTAAGTGGGTTGCTGAAATGTCCCAGCAGACGGGTTCTGGCACGATAGTTGAAATTGTGTTGGAATTGCAGTTATCTATAAAAACAAGATAAATATTAAGCAAGTCCAAAGTTTTCAGTCAGGTTCCTACTACTCAGGAGGATTACAACCGTTTGAATGCAAGTGTGCCAGTCCTGTCAAGTACTCCGATAAAATTAAAGCTCTTTAATTTTTTCCCCCCATAAAAATACCCCTAACAGATTTGCAGCAGATTGATATTTTTTCTTGCATTCAGATTGTGTCCGTTCAGATGCAATTTATCATAAATAACACAAAAGTACTAATTTTTGTTTGTGTTTATTTGTGTGCTTTTGCAATGTACGTTTATTTGTATTGGTCGGTTTGTTATGTGATCTGAATCTACTGGGGTTAAGAAGAAGACCACAGGTTTTTTTTCTTTTTTACAAACTCCTACATTTTGGGAATGTTTTGAGGAAAACTTTATATTTGCAGTCATGGAGTGCTTGATAGGTCTGATACATTCACGCACTGACAATTCTCTTTTTTTATGCTCAAAGTTATCTACAAATATGATTCTATGAAATAGATTGGTTGAGCAAAGTCAAAGCATTATTTTTCTTGATTTATATTTGCTCAGTATTTTTTAAATTCCAGTTCATTGTTGCTTTTGTGCTTTGTTCATTTTACCTCCTGTCCGTGACTCTATGATCTGGTCTCCTATATATATATACCTCAGTAGGAACATGAGTTGGACGCAAATTATTATTGGAGGGGCAAGGAGCTTTTCTTTAAAATGGCCAGCTTGTTATTTGGTTCTGTGTGGCATTATGTAAACAGAAACCATACTTCTCATATTATGTATTTGGGATGCTGAAAAATATCAGCCTATGATGGTGCATCCCAGGATACAACATCTTCTTGAATTTTAGAATGTATGGTGCCTATCAGGGTATTTACAAAATATACTGTATTATTTTCAGCCTCCTGATTAGGGATATGTGCTATAAAAATGCATTTACTTATTATTAGTTAATGAGTTAATTTATTTTTTTTGGTTGTATTTTTCCATTTTTGGGCCCAGTTAGTGTTTTTGTACCATTTGATATCAACATAAATAATTAGTTGGAGGGGAGTCTCTTTGTCCTCCTATGAGATTTGTTTGCTGTTTTAATTTTCCTTTGCATGTACTTACAATGGCTTTGTCCCAACTTCTATTTAGGTCTTAAGAAAGGCACTATAATCTTTAACATGGGCATAGCAAAATCAGTGGTCGCGGAATTCTTTTCATTATGTATGTACAAATTTCACTATGTGCGTGTTTTGAATGCAAAGAAAATAGACGAATACAAAAAAAATTTGGACCTGAAAATCTGTTTGCTATGAGTGTGTTTTGCTATATGCATGTTCGCTGCATTTGTGCCATACTATACTTATATTATGATGGCCTTGTAGCTTATATGTTGGTCTTAAAGGAAGGTAGGCTTAATTTATAGAATGGACCATTGGTGTTGTGTTTAAAACAGTATTGCAATGTTTTCCTACATTAATTGATAACAGAGACTGACTGTACTTTGCAGATAAAAAGTATGAGCCATTTAAAAAAATCATTTTAACTGGAAAGAAGTCTCAAAAACCATTATGTTATTTTAAAGCTCAGAAAGGAGTATTTACAGCTTCTGCTTGTCAGCTTACCAAAAGTTTCATATCATCTTTCTGTCATCATAAAGATTCCTTTACATTTCTTGCTCATATATTCATTGTCAAACACTTTCTTTC
>NW_004798214.1:136902-141902 GCF_000002075.1 Aplysia californica | reverse complement strand
ATACTTTCAGGCTATATGAGCAGGGGCCTCCCAAGTTAATGTTTATCTCCAATAGGACTGAGCCTTATGGGTGGAGAGCCTTAAACACTCCCCAAAACAACCCAAGCTCAGAACACACCATTAGAATTCAAACCAGGGCCATCCATTCCGCAGGCCAAAATGATACCAAGTGAACTGACTGTGCACTTGCGATAAATATAAAGTGAACACCAGTGTCATATAGTTGCTTTTAAGGACAAGCGGGCTAACCCAAATTTGGGGGTTTCCAAAAATTTTGACCTACACCAAAAGTGGGCATTGCCCTATGCCCTACCTATAGGAGAAGTTGGGTTTCATTGGTGTGAATATTAGTTTGGTAAAAGAGAAAACTCTCCTTGTCTTTGAAAGAGAACAACTGAACAAGGGGCAAAAACTTTACCTTTGATTTTCTCAAAACAGCGTTTTTCGGTATAGCTCCCTTGTGCTTAAAAGCGACCTTATAATGATATAGTTTGGGTTTAACATAGCTTCTCGACCTTTTGGTTAAGATCAAAGTGTAGTATCCGTTCCCAACTTTTCGGCCTTGTGCCGCCTTCAATGTGGGACAGATGCTACATGAAGCTGATGAGGCTTTGGCCTCAATTATATCTAGTGGATGGCACCGTCCTCTTTAAAAAGTTTGGGTTTAACAGCCCTTTCATCTCAGATCAGTTTATTCAAGAGACTGGATCTCTGGCCAGCGCCCATTTCTGATCTGACAGAATACTCTGCTAGCAGACGAAGGAGACAAACCAGAGAGCCATCCACAGGTCAGTCCAGAATGATACAAACTGGGTGACCGGTGTTCTTTTGGTAAAGTAGAAACAATTGTGAAAAATTATGATTACAGTAAGAATGTCAATGCTGTACGTGTATTTTTAAAAAAATGGGGTAGAACATTTTAAAGAACATGTTAACTAGAATAATATTTTTTCTTAATATTTTTATTCAAATAATTATTTTTCAAAAAAAAGATAGAAACCCAAAACATTCATGTGAAGATATTCAATCATTTGTATGTGAATTGTGAACGAACACACAAGGGGAGTGCATGTTGAAAAACTTGTTTAGTACAATACAATTTGTATTTCCAGTGACATAACAAAACTGTAGGCTACAAAATTGTACACAAAAGGCTGCCCCTGGCAAGTGGACTCCCCTGTAAATGATATAATTAAAAGAAAGTGTAAACTATTGACTTTATAGTTGTTTCTGTTGTGCTTTCTAATGCACAATAACTTATGTGGATTTATTATTCATCGTTCATTTTTGTACTGAACATGGATTTTGTACTGAAAATGGATTTATCTCAGGATATGTACATGACTATAAGCTATAGATTAAAAAAAAAACAAACAAACCTTTTAGGTGACAGTGAATAAGCCCATGTATGATATGATATGGCACTTGAAACACGTACAGTACACGTACATTGTATTTCGTTTCATTTTTGATAAAAATCACCACAATTAGATCTATATTATTTTGCATGCCCTACCTTAACCTTTCAGAAAAATGCAAATTTTCTTTCTTTCCACCCAGTTTGATAAAGAAAAGTATACATTATTATGACAAATCTCGTCCTGTTGAGACAGTTGCCCACCACCAAATGAGAAAAAAATATTCAGAAAATGAATAGTAATTATATAGATTTTAAAAATGCAATCAATGCTTATAAAATAGCAGATTATGATTCAACATCAACAAGGGAGCGCGCAATTGTTGACTACAGATCACAGGTTTGCATAAAATCATAGAAAATGGATGAAATAATATATATTTCAGAGCTAAACAATCGCTGCAACCATAACTGTAGCAGATGCAAAGTAGCCGTGTATTTTGCTGTTTAAGAGTGATGTACTACTAGTGGTGAATTAAGCTACTGAAGCCTCTGGCTCGGTGTTCAACGTGTCACTTACTTGATTGAGCTAGTGTTTATGAGTACATGTAAGGTGAATGGTTTGTTTTTGGGTGAATGAAACTGTCACAGCTGATGTCCTCGTTGCAATAGTTTCGCCTTGTTCGTTGAAGATGTGGGTTCGAATTGCGCTGCTAGGAGAAGTACAAGTTATTGAATATCTCCGTCTTTCTGTGGGGGTTCTATATCCAAGTGAGTGGTTGGTGTGCGCTCTTGTATGGTTTGCTCCATCTCTTCTATCAAACACCTATCGTCATTATCTCTCATTCTTTTCTTTGAATGATATTCTCTTGTAACACGTCTAATCTTCGACACTTAAAAAACCTATTTGTGTTGCAAGTGAAGTAACACTTTAACTAAAACAGTCACCCCTTTCCCTTTATCCCACTATTCCCAGGTTGGTCTCTTAAATAGTTTACATTATGTCAGTAAGATTTTAAAGAAAATTACAGTTATTTGTTTTTAGAAGCTATCAAAAGAAACAATTAAATAGTCGTGGAGGATAGGAAAATACCTGTAAACTTGTCAATCAATAAAATTATGTTGTTAGTTTTTTAAAAAGTGAACAGCATCGAAACAGGATGAGAAACACTGTCTTGGTCGGTAGCATACACGTTAATATTTTGTCTTGATAGTTCATCAAAGAGTTGTAGTAGCCCTCTGCACTGTGTTAGAAGTCCAGCTGTATTCTGTCAGTTACGATGACCAGGTGCGATAAACTTTCTGTAGCACCAGGACTGTCACTAGCCAAAGAATGCACTTGTCAATCTGAAAGAGAATGTGAAAGATACAGCGGCTTGCACAAGGATTTTATGTGAATAAGTAAAGGAGCAGACATTTTTGTTCTGTTTCATTTTGTTTTGTTCTGGTTGTCGACAGTGACTTCGTTGTGACAACTTCCTTAAAGTAATTAATTGTAGTTCTGCTTGTTATTAATCGTGTCTACCTGTCTTTTACACACACACACACACACACACACACACACACACACACACACACACACACACACACACACACACACACACACACACACACACACACACACACACACATATCTATCTATCTATCTATCTATCTATCTATCTATCTATCTATCTATCTATCTATCTATCTATCTATCTATCTATCTGTCTATCTATCTATATTATATATTTTATATACATATACATAAAACATATATATATATATATACAGTGGAATCCTATTATAGCAAGAGGGAGGGGACTGGTGCGAAATGCCCGTAAAAGCAGGATTCTCCTTAAAAGGGATCCGGTAATAAATTCAAGGGAAAAATATATAATATATTATATTCTAGTATCGGTCTCTCTCTCTTTCCTTCTCTGTCTGTCTCCATCTCTGTATCTCAGTTGATTCCTCTCACCCTCTCCCTCCCTCTCTCTCTCCTTCTCTCTCTCTCTCTCTCTCTCTCTCTCTCTCTCTCTCTCTCTCTCTGCCTCTGTCTCTCTCTCTCTCTCTCTCTCTCTCTCTCTCTCTCTCTTTCTACTGATATTCAGTTTGAAAGACGATCAAAGTGCGAATGTGTTGAAATTCAACATTCATGTATAGAGTGTAACTATTACTGACTGCCTGTATTTTAATCCATTCGCAGTGAGCGAAAGTTGCTAACGGAGTGTGCTCACGATGTAATTTATATGGTATTACATTACAATACCTCTTCTAGGATACCAAAAAATTGAAGTTACGGTATTTAATAAAGTTAGACCAATATTTAAAAAAAAGATTTAGGCTATTGTCAGACAGTGTTATGTACAGGATTTCAAATTTGGATTATGTGATTTCACCGCACTCATGTCGAACTTCGATATATATCTATAGTTGTTTCCTATCATGTTCATTCCTTACGTATTATTTTGTGGAGCCTTTGCCTTCATTACCTCCGTTCATTTTTTGTGGCAGAATATTCAGGAGTTAGGTATAATATTGTACATGTATATTCTGCTCATGTTTTTAGCTGTTCATTGTGGTATGCTTGGTTCAGTACTTGTCTCACCCGTGAAGAGTTGAAACATTAATTGTAATGTTAGTCTACACACACGACAGCAAAACTAGAGACGAACACACACGACAGCAAGCATTCTAATAATGTATTGAGACCGGGTGTAGTGTCTGACTTTTTATAGATCCCCGAAGTGAGTAACATTAACCAAGAGCCCATGGCATACAGGGCGCTTACGTCCCGTGAGTAAAAAAGAGTAAGGTACAATACGGTGACTACCGTGACATTAATAATGAGAATAGTTTAATGGTATTTATTTGATAACCTTTCATAATAATGGCAATGATATTAGTGCTCTTTCAGATTATTTCAAAGATAACTTTATTTGAAATTAATGCGTTATAAAAATATTTTATTATATTAACAATATTCGATATAACCTTTCGTAAGGACGTTATCAATACTCTTTTAGAATCTTTCATAGATAACTGTATTTGAAAGAAATGAGTTTTTTGTTGTTGTTTTTTGCTTGTTTTTTTATGTGTAGTTTTCTCACAATGCCTAAATGATCGAATGCTGAGTTGTGGAAACACGCTCTTCAAAATCATGCGGAGATTACTTGGAAGCGTGAGGGATTATTATAAAAGAAACTGGCGCATGCATTTTTGCGTTTGATCGTAGATTGTTTATTCGAGATATTCATCCTAAGAAGAATATATCGTCTGCTAGTTCTGCCGTTCAACCCACCAAAGTAACCTCTAACGAAGCTTCATTATTGTGCCTCTCGCGCTCATAATATGACTTAATGCAGTTGCAAGCGCCGTGAAACATTTCCACTCTAAAAAGCCTCTAACTTTTGGTGTATGGACACGAATGTAAGTATGAAATATATTCGGACAGTCCGACAGAGGCTTATTACAACACTTATAAATAATAGTATACAGCCCCCTTATACAGTCGACTCCGCTTGTGATGAACTCGCTTGTGCCGATCGACGGTTGAGTTGATCATTAATTTTTTTGTTCGGGGGAGGGCTTGCAGCACCTCTTCTTCTTTACAGTTCCCAAACGTTTAAGTTGAACTTCTCATGAGTTGCTCTACTTTTCA
>NW_004798214.1:130672-136179 GCF_000002075.1 Aplysia californica | reverse complement strand
TTCTTCTTTTTCTTCTTCTTCTTCTTCTCCTCCCCCCCCTCTCTCTCTCTCTCTCTCTCTCTCTCTCTCCCTCTCTCTCCCGGACCTTCCTTCTCCCTTCCAATTTTTCACCCTCTCTTTTTTTCATCTCCTCTTCTTCATATACAGTGGGAGTAAGTTTGCCTGTGAGAATTTTGAGAGACCATTTGTCTGTCTCTCAATAATAAGTATGTGTATGCTGACGTGTGGTAAATTAGGGTAAAAAAGCGACTAGTTCAGCCTGTCTCTAGAGCTCCTGTTCGGTCAAAATGTAATATACTTGGTTATGAGGGTTGGATGATATTATAATGTGATAAAATACCAACGTGCAAAAGTCATCTAAAGGGAAAAAGGTAGACTTCACAAAAACGAAACAACTTAAAAAAGCACATTATATTTATTTTATTAAAGATGTTTTATTGCAGTGGATCAAAATCACAAGAAATGTTTAAAAAACCAAAATAAAACATTATAAATAACATTGTGAACATCACATTTCTTTGGTGCTCTGATTCTCTTAAGTTAAAAAAAAATTGTAAGTTCTATTTTTGGAGGTTTCAAATAAAGGCAAGTAATACGTAAGTTTTGTGCGGGTAGTTGGAGGGCGTCACTGGTAGGTCCTACTTCTTAATTTTCCCTCTGTTGTTGCTGTCTGTCAGTTATTTTTTCCCAGCACTAATTTTTTATGAACATTATTGTGTCGAAGAGCTTTTCTTTACCCGAATAAATAAACAAACAAACAATTGTTGTCACATTTTCTCATTACATGTACAATGACTTGTCTGTTGAAGATAGTATATTCATGTAAGTTGATACAAATACTTAATAAATTATGTCTATCGGCTCAACATTAATCGTTTTTTCACATTTTTTCAGCAACCTAGTGGCATAACTCCGACCAGCTGTTAAAATGTACTACGCTCAAAATTTTGAAGGAAAAAAAGAAAAAAAAGTAGTTTCATAATCTATGCTATCAGTTGCATGTGCTCAAGAAACATTTTGTCGAAATTCAAAATTTGAATGTTGGAAAAAAGGAAAGAAACTAGATAAAGCAGGCACAACTTTTAAAAGAACGAAAGGGTTTTTTTTTCTCGCTCCTGTAAAATTTTGCTTTCTGGTGAAAATGGTGAAATGGTATGGGTTTAAATTTAACGCCCCTAGCAACACTATTCTGGGCTTAGTACATTTTAACTGCTTGCCGACGATAAACAGTGCGTGGCTAAAGATATCTTTGTGTTTCTGTAGATACGAGCGAATTCCTGCGGAAATTGAACTTATCAGACGGCAATCGTCTTATGGTATTCAAAAAGGTACCAAATCGGTTCCATGCAAGGCTTGTGTACAACAGACAGTTCTCTGCATCTTAAGGTATGTCTCGATAACTTGTAGTTTACAACAATCCCAGCTGTGTAAGATAGAGCATGGGATTCCTCAAGTGGTATGCAGACCTATCGGGCTATGAACAGTTAACGTTAATAGTGAACAAACTTAGTTTACAAATTTAGGCGAGTGGAGTATTGACAGTTAACAAACCTGGGTGAGTATGATGGACAGTAAAAAAATGCAATGCTGCAGTTAACAAATCTAACACAGTGGAGTATTGTGTGACTGTTAACAGTGTCTGTTTTTGCCAGCATTAAATATTTTCAATACACAGAGCCACCCCCCCCCCCCCCAAATCAGTTTGTGTTCTGCGAGTCACCATTATCTTCTCACATTGTCACGCCAAAGCCCATGCTGCTCTGAAGAAGTCATCCCATCCCTTATTGTAACGTGGAAGTTGATACGCGTGAGTAAATAGTATAAGCTTTCTTTTTTCGACACAGTTTACATCATTTAAGAAGCGGGCTTCCGACCTTGTCTATCAGGACTAACCCGGGCTGAGAAGGATACAACATCCCAGCAGAAAGACCGAGGTACTCGATAAAAAGTTTTCTCCCCTTTTGGGAACCGAACTCTGGTCTCTTACGTGCGACAGCAAAGCGCCTAGGTGCTACACCACAGACGCCTGTATATAAGTTATGTTCATTTCCCTTTTTTCCAAAGATCAAGAACTTTGTTAATATATACATCTCTCCTTTAGCGAAGCATACTAGTACTTACACATTTCGCTACCTCAGAATTACAGTTTTATCTTCTCAAAAACTAGTTTCGAGAAATTTGATGTCAAAGATTTTGGATTTCTTATTATCGTGTCAAGCTTTTTAGAATGCATTTCTTTGAATATCTTGAAAATGACCCCGAATAATCTTACGATTTTGATAGAGCAGATAGGACATTTGGTTTCCTGACCTCATGGTCTTAGTGACTCAAAACAGCCAAAAATGTCAGATAGAACTTTGTGATTCTGAGGTAGAGATTTATCGAGTACAGTTTAATTGAGTTCTCGTATTTGAAACGCACAGTCTGTGATCGTGTAATGGACATCAGATATCTTTTCATTGCTCCGCATTCAAATCGAACTGTTTCATTGTCACATTGAACAAAAACAAACATCATAATATTATATCTGAACATTATTGATTAGTCCAAAAGGCTGAGCATATTCGAGTTTCTGCTCAATGGGTTGGACCGAGGGGAGAAAAAGCCGCTATTGGACGAGGGGAAACGAATACGACTGGAGCGCAGGATGAGATTGATGAGCTGTGAGCGGCGGGAAGGTAAGTCAAGGAAGAAATCATTGTCCCTGACAAGATTACGGCTGGACAAACTATCGAAGTTGTTGGATCTCGGCTCGGAATCCACACTGTTTCTGTTTCTAAAGTTTCGGGGACCGCCATTGTTACCCCTGTTTCTATTTGCATTGTTGCGTGGGTTCATTCCCCTGTTATTATTTCTGTTGAAGTTACCGGCCCTGTTATTAATACCGCCGACCGGAAGTGGACCACTGGCGGGCTGGAAGCTTTGATTAACAGGACTGATGGGAGTTTGGTTATCATTTCCACTGAATAATCCTTGATTGCCCAATGAAAATCCTGTTGGTTGAACATTTGGGCCACTTGAGCCAAGTTGGCCCCTGGTAAAAGCAAGACTCGGATCAAACCCGTCCGGGTTGACACTGCCTAGGGGGTTATTGGGGCCAGACGGCAGGGAAGTGTCCGTGTTTGGGAAGCTCATCTGATCAAGATTTTGCCCAATAGCACCGAGTCCACCACCTTGAGTCGAGCCTGGGAAACTGTTCTGATTGGGAGGTAGTCCTGGGAACTGATTCGTCCCTCCCAAGACGTTGGGGGTACCAACTGGCGGCATTCCGTTCTGCACGGTAGGTATGTTTACAAAGGGAGGAATTTGGGTCGCTCCTGCCATGGGTCCACTTCCGGTTCCGGTAGGATGTGCAGAACTTACGCCCATTTGTGCTCCGGTGTTGCCGTCGGTGTTGTTGTTGCTGTTATTGTTGTTGCTGTTATTGTTGTTGTTGTTGTTGTTGTTGCTGTTGTTGCTGTTGCTGTTGTCTGAGGTGCCTGCCATGGCCGAGCTTCCATCGGTGCCAATGGTCATTACTACCATCAGGTTCGTCCAGCATCGGAAAAATGACTGGACCACAGTGCACCTGTGAGAAATAAGGTTACGGTAGTGAATGAAGGTAAACCACGGGAAACTTACAGCACGACAGACTGATTAAACGAATCAAATGCAAATAGTTGAATAGGTAGATAGATAGATAGATAGATAGATAGATAGATAAATAGATAGAGAAAGAGAGAGAGAGAGAGAGAGAGAGAGAGAGAGAGAGAGAGAGAGAGAGAGAGAGAGAGAGAGAGAGAGGAGAGAGAGGAGAGAGAGAGAGGAGAGAGAGAGAAGGAAGTAAGTGAAACAGAGGGAGAGAGAGAGGAGGAGAGAGAGAGAGGAAAGATATATATATATATATATATATATATATATATATATATATATATATATATATATATATATATATAGAGAGAGAGAGAGAGAGAGAGAGAGAGAGAGAGTGACACTCGAAAAAGGCCAGCAAGAACACGCATACTGCTATAAAATATGTCTGTTCGTTTTTCTGTTAAGTGTATTGTGGTTCTACGAGGCGCATACCAAAAGTGTTTTAACTGACCATAAAGGAATAAACGTAGAAAGCTGAAATTTGGTATTAAGCTTAGTTTTCTTTATGTAGTCGCCTCCCAGAGTTATACATGTTTGCCATCTGTGTATGACCAAGAAAAGACCTTCAAAATAGAGGACCTCTCTATATCAGAAAACCCGCCCTCTGCTGCTTCTTTGACCTCATCATCACTTTTTGTTTAACATGAAAATTTTATCACAGTATAGAATGGGCAATCAATTCCATATACGGCATACATCTCCGTAAAAAATATCCGCAAGAAAAAATACTTCATTACTGCACTGCGCTCAATTTTCTCCATTTTTATGTTGAAACTGGAGAACAACATACCCCCATTCACTTACAGTGCGCTGGTGGTAAAACCAGTAATATCTGAAATTCCCCAAAATTTACAAGCATTTTAGAAAGCTAATTGTTGGCTTTCACCCCAAATTTCAGCTTTCTACTTTTATTCTTTCATGGTCGGGTAAAAAAAAACTTTTTGTATGCCCTTCGTAAATGTGCCGCAACATTGTCTTTTTCTGCTACGGAATGAAGCGGCGGTCAGAAAGTGCCACTGATAGGTCCTAATTCTTTTCTTCCCATCTGCTGTTTCTGTCCATCTGTCTTTCTTTTTCCCTGCACTATATATGACCGCTATTGTGTCGATGTGCTTTCCTTTACTCAAATGAACAAAACGAGGGGATCGGACAAAAGCTGTGTCCGCTACATCGTTTAAGGGTTGCTTAAATAATTCCATTAATTATAATTGCATTTATATAATGCATATATTATATCCACTCTCTACAGTATGCTCTATATGTTTTACAACCATTATTACCCCAGCAGACCTAGGAACACCCAGAAACATTCTCGGCTTCCCTGGAAGCATACGGTGCAAGCTGAGGATTGGAAACGTTCAGACTCTAACAAACCGACTAGATCTTGCGCTGTCTATTGTCTATAGCAGGGTACCCCTTTTCACCCGGGTGACGCGAGGGGAATTCGTGTAAAGCGCCTTTTCCAAGCACCCAACGTCGAGTCCCTGACGGAATTCGAACCCCCCCGACCTTACGGTTGCGAGTCCGAGAGCTCACCTAGGCCACCGACGCCACTTACCTTAACTTATACTCCTCGCCCACAGATGCCTCAGCGGGAGCGGTCCATTCATAGTCGACCTGGAATTTGGGTTCTCTGCTGACGTGGGTGACCCCAGTGCTAGGCCCGGAACCCTGCAGGAAAGAAAAAAACAACCTGTTTGCTGATCTACGTCCATTTAATCACAATCTCTCTTTTTCTCATTCCCATTCATTACTTTGTATGGTTAGTATTGATAGAATCTATGGTTTGTATCAGGAGTAGAAGTTTTGACACCCCCCACCCCCGTCAATGATAATATTTTTTCCCTAATACTAATCAGATCTAATCAGGTAAA
>NW_004798214.1:123753-126521 GCF_000002075.1 Aplysia californica | reverse complement strand
CCCTCCTCCTCCCCCTCCTCCTCCTCCACCTTATCGTCATCGTCATCATGAACAAGGACAGCATCATCTAACACAGAATCAGCAACTACACATTAAAAAAACAAAAACAATACAAAAACAATGGCAACATTAACAAAATCAACAATCACAAAAAAACAACGACACCAGATAGGCTTACTAGATGTGTGGGTGTTTGGCGGGTGCTCTGGTGGTGTGGTTTGCTCTTTCTTTCCTATCAAACATCTATCGTCCTGATCTCTTCTACTTCTTTTTTTGTGTATGTTACTCTCTTGTAACGCATCTATTCTTCGGCACTTATATGACCTTATTGAGTTTCAAGTGCTGTAAAACTCTTACGAAAACTAAAAAACAAAAAACTTACTAGATGTGGATCCTCCAGGGGCGAGCTGTGTGGAGGACACACTGATGCGGTAGGGGGCGGGGCCTGGCTGAGTGCCGTTGCTGTGAGCAGGAATGAGGTTCTTGCAGGAGAAGCTAGGAGCTCCCACGGGGAATCCCCACGACGTCTGAATCAAGGTCGCAAATACAAACACGACCGGGTGCAGATTTGACAACATCTTGATCTTTGTCTCTTCTTTTGCTTTTTAAAAAGTTTTTTTTTCTTTTTTCGTTGTGACGTAGTTTGTTTTCTTTAACAACCTCGTTTTCGTTTGGTTTCGTGATTGTATACTTGTATGAGCGATATAATTTTTGTGCGTGCAGGTATCACTTTTCTTGAATAATATTTATTTGACTTTGTTACTTCGTCACTCTGTTCTGAATACAAAGAAAACTTTCATCTGATGTGATTATGGGGAGCTCTGGTATGAGGGGCTTAGCGTCAATAAGCAAACACTTTTTGCAAAATATAAGTTTATGTTCACTTTCCTTCGTATTTTCTCTTCGTGGTATTTAGTTTTCCCTTGCTGCTATTATTAGACGATAACCAAACTGATTAGTTCTTCTTGTAGTCCGTTTACTTCTTGTTGAGTGGTGGTTGTTTCGATCTGAAAACAGAAACGAAGCATAGATGTGTTTAAGAAGGGCAACAAATAATAATACTGAAAGTAGTCGATACACATGGATTTCAAATAAGACTTAATATATGCACATTTGTCTGTTTGCTACATTCACGTGTCTGCGTGTGTGAATCCTAGTGCAGAAAATAAGAAGAGAAAAAAATCATGCTCAAGAGTCTTAGAACTGGCTCATTCATTGACCAACTTTCCTACCCCATCACCCCACATTCCCCACTCATGTCGACAACAAGAAACACACACATACATAGATTTAGAATGACCATATTATACATTCCCAGACTAAATTAATCTAAACTTCTTTCTCTTTGTTTAAAAACAAATCTCGCCTGTTCTCTAAGATTATATCAATACATGTGTACAGGCCGTCAATTTAAAAAAAGGGACTCCTTTTGAACAACTTTTGATTTCTTATGAAATGGTGGATGTTCAGATTTTAAAACTATAAACTGTTAAACTGCATTTATTGTCTTTTCATGTTGTTGTTTTCCACCTAGGTGTTACATCACTTACCCTCGGGTCAAAGGGCCCTTTTCTGCCTTACTAAAAGTAGCCAAAAAATTAGCGCAGTCCCATTTTCTAATAGTCGGTAATGAGAATAATTAACTTTGACTCATGGCATAAAACATAATATGTTGTATGTATGCTATTGGGACAATCTTGTTGGTTGCTCACAAAAAAGATGTTTCTTTTCGTTTATTAGAATTTATAATCTGGCTCATGGGGCTATGAAAAGGACTAAGCTGAGTAAAAGAAGTGTATGGATTCAACCCTCTTATCAACACTATTAGGTTATTTAAAAGGTGAGACCTTCGAAAGTAACGCCCGTCTCCGATAGGACCGAGCCAAATGGGTGAGAGCCGTCCCGATGAGAACCCTAAAAACGACTCGAGTTCAAGAACGCCCAGTCTGGGGTTCGAATCAGGCCTATCCGCTTGGTAGTCCAGCTTATTAAGCTATCATTTCATATTAATTAACAATGAAAAAGGGAAAGCATGTCTTTTTAAAGGTCTGATACGAACCATTTTCCCGATCTATTAATGATATCTCCGATCTGACACGAACAAACAAATGAATTTATAAAGACATTTTCGAACAGCATTTCAACATTATGCCCTAGATAAAATGAGAATGTAAATTACCGTCATGACTCATTTCCATAAAAAAACACACAAAAAAAACAATACAAATTTTAAGCACATTTTTAGTAATACAACTTCGGTTTTAGAATCTCAAGAATGAAAGTAAACCCTATCAAACGTGAAATAAATGAAAGAAAAACTATAGACCTTCACATTACATCAACATACTTTCAGTTATAAGGCTCCAGAGCACTATTACTAATTATCAAGCAACAAAAGTAAAATAAAAAACTACACACACAGAAACGTACCTTGAATTTTATAAAATCCTAATGCACTCTTACTAAGTATCAAACAAACAAAAATGGAAGAAAAAGTACCCACATCACAAAAACGTACCTTCAAATACAGAATCCTAATGCACTATGACTAAGGCCTCCAAAACAAAATGATGAGAACCCCTTCTTTAACCCCTGAATCTATTGTTTTACTGAGGTTTTCTTATGGAGGACTCAGATTTTTATACATGGCCGGCCAAGCGTCACGATTCAGTGATAACAGACACATCGCTGTCAGCGGAAACTGGACTGGACCGGGCTGTTTACGAGTGGGTGTGTGCGTTGTGGGTTTGAGTGGGGGCTGCAAGATC
>NW_004798214.1:121498-122755 GCF_000002075.1 Aplysia californica | reverse complement strand
TTCAGAGCATTGGTTTTGAGTGTGTTTGTGTGTGTGTGTGTGGGGGGTGGGGGGTGGGGGTGAAGAAAAGAATAGAAATGATTGTAGGTGATGTCATTAAGCCGTTGGTCAGGCCAGAAGAGGAAGTACCGGGGAGAGACGACACAGCGGCCACAGGTGACGTCCAGACGTACTGGACTTTGTGATACTTATGCTTACATTGTGTGCATACCGTTCAGCATTATTGTTACGTATGTAACAAAACATTTCCTTATTGTCCTGTATCTAGCACGGATTATTATTCCTCCACCACCCAAGCCCGCCCTTCCGCGTCACAATCCTCTTTCCACCACCACCACCACCACAACTACTACAGAATCCACCTTACACGCGACCATTGTCAGCATCATCACCGCTACCCATCACCTCCACTACCTCCTCCAACACCACCACCACACCCACTAACACAGCGAACATCATCACTAGCGTCACCACCACCATCATCACCACCCCCACAAACATCATCACCACCACCACCACCACCACAAAATCCACTTTCAACACAACCATTGTCAACATCTCCACCACTACCTCCTCCAACACCGCCACCACACAGTCAACATCATCACCAACATCATCACTAGCATCACCACCACAACCACCACCACCACCACCCCCACAAACATCATCACCACCACCACCACAAAATCCACCTGCAACGCGACCATTGTCAACATCAACACCGCTACCTATCCCCACCACCTCCTCCTCCAACACCACCACCACATCCACTAACAGTCAACATCATCACCAGCATCATCACAAACATTACCACCACCACCACCACCACAAACATCATCACCACCTCCTCCACCACCAAGGCGCACACAGGAATTTAACTGATTAACTCAAAAGTCTTTAATATAGTATCTCTAATTAATGTTTTAAGTACTGTTTTGTTTGGCTGTCTTTTTTCTTTTGTTTAGTTATTTACTTATACATTTTTATTTTGAAGAACTGAGTAATTGCAGTTAGATATTTGTCTTTCATAGATGAGCCTCGTCGGACGGCACTTAAAAGATCACGACAACCAATGCAAAGCAAAATTGTGTTGCGTGCCACTATTGAATTAGTATTAGTTAGCACTGTTGAAAAGGGAGTCATGTAGTATGAAAATGTTTGATTTTTTAAATCTGTGCAACAAGCGCTCTCATTGTTTCGTCTTCTCCTCCTCCTCCTTCTCCTCCTCCTCCTCCTCCTCCTCCTCCTTCTTCTTCT
>NW_004798214.1:119310-120458 GCF_000002075.1 Aplysia californica | reverse complement strand
GATGGGGGATTGAGATGAGCTGTGCCCTTCAGTTTTTCAAAGTGTCTGCCCAAAAGATTTGTGAATTTGGCCCTCACTAGATCAAACACTCTGTTGATTTATACGAAGACAAGGGGAAATCTTGCTGCGGGTGTCAGCTTTGAGGTCTTTGTCCTACCCAAAAAAAGATTTATTAACTTCTGGAAAATCACATTTCGTTTAGCCCATGGGCGCTTGTCCTCTACTTCTGTGAAATCTGAACTAATTTGATAACATAATAATACTACACATTTTACACTCGCGTAAACACAGTTTTAGGAGGCAGCTGCCTTGGACCCTGCCTATCAGAGCCAAACCGAGCTGAGAGGTTGCAATGGCCGAACACACAGAGACGCATGTTCTTGATTAAAAAGGAAAAAGAAAACAACTCAAACGGGAATCGAACTCACGTCTTCTGTCTGCGACTGTGAAGAGCCTAACCACTGGACGACAAACGCTGGATAAAACATGACACAGGACTACGGCATGATACAGTTACAATAGAATTGACTTATTTCAACTGTTTGTTTTTTTCTCAAATAAAATTATAGGGAGCTTAGATTGCATTGATGCTATCTGTTACGTTATATAACCAGCAAAACCTTCGGGGCACTTGTATTTATAAATTAAAAAAAAGACAATTAGCAAAAGTCCAACACTGGCTTTCTTAAGGAAATGTGCGACCGAAAGACTCGGTAGCAAGTCCATTATTATTGAGGAAGCGACATTGAAGTCTTTATAAGTGTTTTACTATCATATCCATTCGACGTGGGAAGATCTATGTCACCACTTTCCAAAGAGGAAATTTACTCGTTGATCCGATTCGTACGCTTTGCATAGCAGTCTGTCAAAATGATTTTTTATAGAAATACTGAGAGTTTCAAAGAGATATTTGCGCTAGAAGTATTCTAAAATGTGAAGAATACAACCCGGGGTCCCAGGCGTACGGATAGGTTTGAGTATAATATATTCAAGTTTTTGACGACACCTAAACACTGTAGTTTGCTTGTTTTGGCTTACTTTGTCCCTGATTTTCTGGAAAAGTGGTACACGTTTGGGTCTAAAATGATAATTCAACTCATTCTACGTTATTTTACCCCCACCTCCACCCCCTCCCCACCCGTAAGCCA
>NW_004798214.1:117046-118129 GCF_000002075.1 Aplysia californica | reverse complement strand
GAGAGAGAGAGACAGAGAGAGACAGAGAGAGAGATGCAGACTGAGGATTGCTTACTTGAAAAAGCACTTTCAACATTCCTCTCTCATTTTTTAGACATCTCCTGTCCCACCATAAAATGAATTTATTTATCAGATTTTTTCTTCAATTCATATGTCATTGTCATAAATGACTTCTTGAATAGATAAAATTTGTACGAATAATTCCAGGTTTTTCAGTTAATAGTGCCCCGAAAACGACAGTGGTCTGCAGATAAACCACCAAAATGGCGACGTAAATGAGAAAAATTTAGAACTCGTTATCAACAAAAAAGCCCAGTTCGTTAAAATTATATTATCGCGTGCACACAACATCCCCCCCCCCCCCTCAATCCGCTCCCTTTTTCAAAGTCTCGACTCCCCAGAAAAGTAGTTACATTGTAACAAAATATTTAACAGTAAAAAAGCAAATAACGAATGAAAAAAACACCAAAAACTACCCCCCCCCCCCCGGACAAACATGCTCTATGAAAAACAAAAAACAAACTACAATATGATAAAACGCAAAACAAATAAGCAAAAATAAAAAGCAGCAACAAACAAGCGATCAACCAAATGGTATCCAACTTCCAATCCATGATGTAACAAACTTTCTTTTAATAAACTGGAACTGCTAAATTAATAATTACAAACACACATGCTTATTTTGCTTTCTCAGGTAGCCTAGTGACCTTACCGTGAACTGACGGATGCATACGACACAGAAACTACACATTGTCATGGTAAAAGGCAACGAAACGGAAATTGTACTCGTAGAAAGAGCTGTGACGTTATGGTCTATTGCGCACAAGAAAACTTCCCACACTAACCTCTTGTGACGTATACTGCTCTGTGCATGAATAAGGCAACCTTTGTTTTATTTGACATTAGTGTGTTTGTATGACTGTACTGTTACATCATTTTATTATGTACGTCCTGGTATCTAGTAAGATCTGTGAAATAGATTTATAATGAAAAGCAGCCGCAACCTGGCTGAATCGCTGTAAAGGTACATCTATCTATCTATCTATCTATCTATCTATCTATCTATCTATCTATCTATCTATC
>NW_004798214.1:112846-116769 GCF_000002075.1 Aplysia californica | reverse complement strand
CCCCCCCAACAAACAAAGTAACAAAAGGTAGTGACATCAACAATAGGTAGGCTAATAATAGAAACAAAGTTCTAAAAACATTGATCAATTATAAATATAATTTCAGTTTATTTACATGTACAAGCCAAATGCACTTTTAAAGTTTATTTGCGTATACAACCAGCAATATTGTCACTTTAAAGCAAAACATTCATAAATTAAATGCGTGTCCATGGTTCTCTCTAAAAGTGGTCAGTGTGCCAATTACTCCTGTTATGGAGATTGTGCAATGCTAAATTTATGGAAGGCGCTTTTTTTGCCTTAACTCTAGTATATACGGCGCTCCAGCTCAGTTGGTTCACAGCACCACCAGGTCGTTAACAGTTATCAGTTATGACAAGAGCTTACCAATCCTCATCTTTCTTTTTTAAATCTGTCTTCCTAAAGCATGGATCATTCATTTCTTTCGCCCCAATTGATAGTTTTTTTTCCTGTCTTTAGGACAAATAGGAATGGAGCTATTGGGAAGTTTGTGATGCTGAAGACGTAGATGACAAAATTGGATGCGTACGAAGGACATTAATTCTGTATGTCTCGAAAATTGGGAAACTTTTTTTCTTGCTGAGAGAAATCATGTTGTTCACTTAAAATTCGTATGTTATAAGCAGTAGGGTCTGCACCCTTTTTTCCCTCTCGTTAACAGTTTAGGCTGCAGTAAACACAATTATGATCAATTAGAAGATGAGATGTTTTGATATTGCCTGTCTGGGATAATCAGGACTGTGTAGAATACATCCCAATGGAGAAACGGAGTTACTGCATGCAATACCCATAAAGGAATCGAACCTACGTTTTTAGTGTACAGGGCGAAAAGCCAAACCTGTATATCATATTCAAAGGCGGAATTTGCATCGAGACTGCTAGTCAAGAAAATTTATGACCTCTTTACCAATACATCAACACAACTGTCTTTACAGTAGCTCATGATGAATACTCTAACAGTAGGCTCTGCAAACTTTCAAGGGTATTTTAATTATCAGCATTGCCTTCTAAAAAAAGTATCACGATAATTGCATGCTTCTTCTTCTTTTAAAAAAGCCATCACAATATTTGAATGCTATTATGATGTGTTTATGCTGATAAAGCCCCAAAACACCAGCCTATCGTTAGAATGTGACATGTGAAAGATACTTTTTAGAGATAAAAAAAACAAAAAAACAAGATCTATATTCTAAAGATTTGTCGTAGTAGCAAATTATGGGCCTGTTTTCGTAAAGTCGCAAAGGAGACAGGGAGGATACATTTTCACCTCTTCTAATACAATCTGTGAAGAAATCACACTTCATAAAAATGAAAGCTCTTAGGAAGGGAGGCAGTGAAAAAGAAAAAGATGCTATAAACCCGATGAAACAGAATGTGTTTGTGTGCGAGAGTCATCGAAAATGTTGCAAGGATGAGATCCAACACTGCAATCAATGACATAATCATGAATATCAATATAATGTCTTTGTATACAAATATTTTGAAAAGTATATCAAAAGTCCAATAACAATAACAACACTAGCAACATCAACACCAGCAATAGCAGTAACATCAATAGAAGCAGTGATGGTGTTTAAACAAATAAGGATAGCAATAACAAAAAAGGACATCGACCTCATTATCAAGCAAGAATTCCCCCCCCAAAAAAGAAGACATTTTCAAGGAAATTGCAAACACAATCAATTTGCGCCCCAGCAGTAAAATCACGATGAAGCAGTTCCAGGCTAAGAGTTGAAGAGAACAAAACATAAATTAGGCCTATACTAAGATTGTACAGAGCGTGATGTAAAAGTGGAATAAGAACAGGATGAAAATGGAAAAGGTGAAAGCGAAATATGAAATTTAAATAACTGACATTAATATAACAACTTTTCTGTTAGTTGCACAATACAGTACTGCATACACACTTGCACCATTCTTAGCAGTTTTGGGCAAGTACGCTGATAGTAACATTTAAGGGGTGAGTTACGTTGATCCTACTTGTTACATAAGTTCATTTAAATTCGTTTCGTTGAATGTATTAAGGAGGTAGCAAAGAGGAGTTCTAATAAAAAAGCAACAACAAAAAAACGTTGTAAGTGTTTTACGGCGCTCGCAACTGCATAAGGTCATGTGAATGTGCAGGACACATTAAACATGTTCAGTAAGTAAGAAATTTTGCATTTTGCCTGGGTGGCGGCCGAAGCCTACTCTTATCGATTTAGGACCACCAAGGGATCTTTAACGTGCGCAACTTGCTCACGGTACCTCCAAGATTTTTCGCCCTTATCTGAGAAGGTTAGGTGTTAGATCTTACTTACCCTAAGACCAGGGGTGTGACTGAAAGACAGCAGTAAAAAGGGGCCAAGGAGTAGCAGTAGAAAGGCCGCAGAAAGAGCCAGGAGCCCAGAGGAGGGGGCAAAGGAAATGAGGGGGTGGGGCAGACAGTGGACACGAAAGCAGACGACAAACCATTGTTACATTAGAGAGCAGGAAAGAAGGTGAAAGGAGAACATTTAGAGAAGAAAATTTTCCGACGATGTCCGCATTCGAACCCGGGACATATTGAATGAGACTCGAACACCGTAACCTCTCGACCACGAGAGCCCCAAATTAGTTTGCATACTTGTTCAGATTTGTAGAATCTGAAGAAAAGACTCAGTCAATCTCCTCTGATTTTTTTTTAAACGTTCAATGTCAGCAAAAGTCGTGGAACTGTTATTTTACATTCAGTACGAGTGTTCTGTTGGGAATCTTCAAGCGTTTGACATTATAAAGATAAATATGGTACTGTAACATGTTTTACGGCCGTGTTAATAAAGTCAGTTCAATATGGAGGCCGGCTGTTTCGACCATGTCTCTGAAGGAAAACCAGTGGTTAGTTGAATATAGCGTCCCAGCAGAGCGACAAGAATACCAATTCTCTATAAATATAACTTCCCAACACGGGAATTGAACTCATTATGTCTTCTGCGAGCAACAGCCAAGAAAAGTCTGTGTGGCTGAAGACTATACATACAACTAAAATAGACATGGAAAATAACTACGCTTGAGAATCTATACTGGCAGTTGGAAAGGGAAACCCCAAAGTAAAAATTTAACTTCCTTACGGATGAGGCCCAAAAATCCTACAAATGTCCACACACAACAGAAACCATGTATTCATGTTTTTAGTATTTTGATTCTGCGTACAAAATTTCAATGCTGAACAGAATTGTGCGAGAAAATGACAGTAGGCCAACATCATGTCCTAGTAAGACAGAAGGTTTTACATTTCGCTACCTTAAAATTACACAGTTCTATCTGACATTTTTATTCCGTTTTGAATTACTATACTAAGATCATGAGACCAGAAACCAAATCTTCTATCTGCTCTATCTAAATCGTAAGATTATTTGGAGTCGTTATCCAGATATACAAAGAAATGCATCTGAAAAAACTTGACATTTTGTGAACTCAACATTTTTGGCGTCAAATTTCTCGAAACTAGGCACTGAGCAGATAAAACGTTGTAATTATGAGTTAGCGATTTAGCAGCAGCAACAACAGGGTCAAGAACTGCAGCGATGTGGTCTTGAAGCAGTGTTTTGTGCTGGAAAAGGGGTGTTTGAGTTGATCGTATATCTTTCAAAGAAACGAGCTAAGTCTGTCATCACTCCTTGTTTTCGAATTTAGAATGCCATCTGTAAAGACTGCAATTTAGACGTAACAGCAGTCGTCAATGGTCCCTTTGGTCGTTGTAGTTTGGTGTGTATTTATGTGTGTGTGTGTGTGTGTGTGTGTGTGTGTGTGTGTGTGCACTTGTGTGTTTGTGTGCGTTGTGTATATGAGTATACGTGTGTATTTGTGTGTGTGTGTGTGTGTGTGTGTGTGTGTGTGTGTGTGTGTGTGTGTGCGTACATATGTGTGTGTGTGTGTGTGTG
>NW_004798214.1:110261-111487 GCF_000002075.1 Aplysia californica | reverse complement strand
TATCTATCTATCTATCTATCTATCTATCTATCTATCTATCTATCTATCTATCTATACCGGTGGTTCTGCCACAGTGGCATCCAGAATGTCCTTGGTGCTGGAGTAGATTGCGTTGCGTATCTCGTACACGGAATACGACTGCTGTTTGCGCACTGGGGGAAAAAGGTTAAAGAAAATGTCAAAGATCAAAGGTATCAGTAATGCTACTAATGAAAGAAGCTTGCAAAGATTTTAATTTCAGTAGGTAAGTGTAAGAAATATGAATCCTTATTTCGAATTTCTCTTATTAGTCTTATTCTTTATCAGCCCCTCTCTACCCTTTTTTCTGTAAAGCGTTCAACGATGGTTTATATGCTTTCTCATTAAATTAACTATCACACCACTCGCTGTGTGTTTAGTGTATATATATGTACATCTCCCACCCTTTTCCCCAATGTGTTTGTTCTAACGCATAGGTGGAACAACATTAAGATGAGGAGGTCACACGTCAAAAATACTTACAAATGGTTGGGGGTGGGGGGAGGGAGGGGCATTAGTAACAAAACGAGGCATAGGGTTTGGATCTAAGTAGCAAATGAACAGATAACAGGAACAAACTATTTTGCCTTTTCTTAAAAGAAAGTACACGCACTAACACGCTTTGGTATCTGTTTAGAAATAAAACTCAGATTGTTCTTTGTACCAAAGAGTCGGGCCTGCAACTGAATAAAAACCAATGGAAACAAATCTAAAGACCCCCCCCCCCCCAAACAAAAAAACCAAAAGAAAAATCTAAACACCCCCCCCCGAAAAAAAATTACAACAAACAAACAAACAAAAAACCAACAACAACAACAAAAGAAACAAAAACTCACCCTGTATTCGGATCTTGCAAAAAATTATTTCCAAGATGAGGACAATAAGAATCTGATAAACAACATAGGTGTAGAGCAAGATCTCCACAGCCCTGTGTACCTGAGCTTTCTGAAGGAACACCCCGAGAACCATGTTCAACACTGCAGAACATGAGGAAAAACATGTGGCTGAATGATACTATGAAACTAAGAGTTCGAATAATTAAAAGTTTACTGTTACAGATCGATGAAACTGACAATTTAAGGGGAAGGGGGAAGAGGAGGCAGATGAGGAGGAGGAGGAGGAGGAGGTGGAGGTGGAGGAGGAGGAAGACGAACAAATATCCGGATTGATGTGAACATTAAGGAGAAGGAAGATCAGGAGGAGGAGGA
>NW_004798214.1:106491-108934 GCF_000002075.1 Aplysia californica | reverse complement strand
CCTCCTCCTCCTCCTCATCATCATCATCGTAGCAAGCACGATCAGAAAAAAACCCCTAAAAGATTGGTGGAGTAGATCTATTGAGTTTTTGAAGTTTTATAACGTTATAAAATAAGTTGAGCGCTTCGCCCTTGTGGATTTCTTTATGGACGGGATTTAAAAACAAAACAAGAAAAGCCATCATCATCATCATCATCATCATTATCATCATCATCATCATCATCATCATCATCATCATCATCATCATCATCATCATCATCATCATCACAAAGAAAATGAAAAACCTCGAATGATTACAAACAAATTACGCGTGAGTGTGCGTATCTGTCAACAGTGCTCAAAAAATGATTTCACAAGATTGTTTCACTTTCAGAAATGCAATGATATTATGAAGGCTACAACTTTCAAATAAATTCATCTTTTGCGGTCGGTCGCTCCTTACAAAAGAATTTGACCTGAAATCCACGCGCCATCATTAAGTGGTTTTTTTTTAATGGAAGAGGAACAGTCACACATTCTAGCCCTTCCCTTTCCCGAAGTGAAGAGGTCACTGGGTGGCAAGGAAGTAACGTTTCAATTGTAAAATCTCATTCATTAAGCACCCTTTTCTTTTCAACATCAGTCCATTGTGAAAAATAATCTCAGATAATAAAAAAAAATTCTGTGTGTATCTACGCTCTCCGGAAGCCATTACATTAACTTAAACGTTTACACCTGCTTTGAATTTTACAAAAGAACTTTGTGTGTTTCAGGTTGGTTACATTTGTATTTATTTGTCACAGAATGCCACTTATCTTTTGATTGTTTCCACCTTTATATTCCACATGTTATACATAATATCAAAAATTATAAAATTCCTCAATTAGACAACATATTATATTGAGCGAGAACGTGCCCCTCCTCGGAAATTAATATCGTAATACATATTGTGCATGTATAAAAAACAATGTTCACTTTGCAAGAAGAAAACAATGGTTAAAACCCCACTTGCCTTCATCTCAACAGGTGCAACTCAAAAGGCAATGAATATTTCATGACATTATTCTGAACACTTTACAGCAAACAACTTTGACCAGCTAAAAGTAAGATTAGCTGTGCCCCGGGGTGCTTTTGGGCAAAGAATTTAAACACATCATTCAAGTTCGCCTCCTCTTCCTCCTTCTCTCCTTCCTCCTCTTCCTCCTCTTCCTCCTCCACCTACACATTCTTTTTACCTTTAAACTAGGTCAAACTCACCTGCACAATGACGAAGAAGGACGTGACGATTCCAATGACAGGATGGACCTTCTGGAACCGCGTCACGCTCACCTGAACAGGCACAATAATTTGTCAGAAGTGAGTTTGTTGATGCTACATAGGTTATATGGAAGTTGCGTAACAGTGTCTTAAGTCCTTTCCCTGATTTCCATTCAATGGCAATCCATGTCTCTAGTAGATTGACAGGGTAGTAAACATTCCCACTGTAAACTAGCAGGGGGACAACTCTTCTAACTTTGGGCTTACGCACAATAACATATAGCTATGATCTGTTAATGTACGGCGAACGAAAATGTTTGATCTACCCCCCCCCCCCCAACCAAAAAAAAGAGAAATTTAAAAAAGTTAAAACCCACACTAGAGTGTTTCCAGTATGAGTGAGAACAACACATAAGCTTCTGTTTAGTATTTTGTACCTTTGTCCTTTTCTGGTGGCCTTTATCTTACTCCATAGTAAGAACAATAACCAACAGCGACGTGATTATCATAACTAGATTAACCTTACAGAGAAACCAAAATTACTACTTTGGCCTTCTGTAAAGACAAGACTACTTTATCAACGACATTAAAAGCTGCTCTGCCTTTCAGCAAAACAGATAAGTCTCACCCTTTCAGAAACAAGAAGCACTCACATGACTAAGCCCTTTTACTTCGAAGAATATAACTGCGAAGCCGACGATGTGCATAGCTCCAGCACCACACATGCATAGTCTGTGAATCTGTTTGAAGAGAAAAGAAAAAGTGAAGGACGTTAGACAACGGAACAAAAGGAATAATCCAAGTCTAACGGAATTCAAGTTGTGAGTCAGCAAGTTTTAAAAAAGAATGATTCCCTCACGATGTCCAATTTGCGACCTTGTCTCCATTTTTCGCGTAGACTCGTCATTTCTTATACCGCTACTGCTAGAGGATAAGAGAAAGAAATAGCAACGATAGTCATTTCACCAAAGGTATATAAACAATCAAATGAGCAGTGATTTACTAAGGACAGTAGATGAATAAAAGGCAGCACATTTATTGCTCTTTCCTAATTGATATAATTCCAAACCAAAACGAATATTTTTATTTGCAGACGTCCAGAAAACTTCCATTCGATAATTCAATTTCAAACCAAGAAGCAGATAATAAAAATACGTCCCAAGAAATAGTCAATGGAGCATGTACAAGTGTTTTTGAAATACCCCCC
>NW_004798214.1:104196-105911 GCF_000002075.1 Aplysia californica | reverse complement strand
TGTGTGTGTGTGTTTGTGTGTGATATGTTCAGAAACAGAAATATAGACATACATGCAAGTCTACACACATACGAACATACATACAGACAGACAGACAGACAGACAGACAGACAGACAGACAGACAGACAGACAAACAGACAGACAGACAGACAGACAGAACGACAAACGGAAGATCATTCACGACCATGACACACTCACCATGAGCTTTGATCCTCTCCCTGACCAGCGGTCTGACCACCATGACAGATTGGAAGTCCACCTCCCTTGCCGACACAGAGGGCAGCTTGTTGTGTTCTTGTTTACGACCTGAGAGAAAAACAGAATGCTATGGATCCACGTGTAATTACAACGTTTTAACGTTAAGTACGTCAAAGTTTTTATTACAAAGAATGTACAGATTGATTTCTGTGTCAAAAACATCCCCAGCTACCTTGTTGAGCAATATCGCTCTGGATATTGATGGTGACTACGACTTGCAATGTTATCATTTGTGTTACTTTTTGGGTTGAAAGTTCGCCCGCAGTTATTGGAAATGGACCTATTGGGTGGAAAGCTCTCCCGCAGAAATTGGAGATGGTCGTCAAGCACTAAAGGCAAACGTTGTTAAGTGTTACACGCTTTTGTGTCCTTCATGATTCATTTCGCTAGTTCGTGCATGGGGTCTGGACTTAATTTTAGAGTCCAACTTAAGTAGAAAAAGCAATACTGTGAGGCATGTGATCGAATGAACGAATGTATAGTGAATGCGTAGTTTTGAATCAATGTTTTGGTCCATATTAATTCCTCATGAGGTTACTGGAACATTTCTGACGATGTCAACTCGAGGTAAAACCATACTCCATCTTTGCTTGATAAAGCTTTTATTTACACCTTCCCACCCCTCCTCCCACACACACACACAGGACCCTCCCATGAACTAAGAGAGAGGATTTTTAAAATTATTGAAGATACATAGCTCACATAAACTTTACCTACTTCGTAACCTCAGGTTTCATGGACAGAACAAACCCGTTAGGTTTAAAACGAAAGAATGAATAACATACAGTCTCATATCCTCCACTCTTTTATTCTTCGACCGCGCTACCTCACCCTTTTTTCTTAGAAAGTCTAAATATTCACTTAAAATTGGCCGTAGCCTAAACTACTACAATGTCCTAGTCAAATCTGGCTTCTTCCCTTGTACAAATTTTAATAATGATTATGTTCTACTGTTATGTAGTATACATTGGTTCGAGTCTACAGAGAAGATCTTGAAACTTAGTCTATTGGGGAACCACCGAGTCTCTTCATCCTCTTGGCTTGGTCTTTTCTGAGACGTCTAATGAATTTGGAGCCCCACCCCCTCCCTGCCGCCCCTTTTCTAATTTAACTGTATTGCATTCAAATTGATGAAAATAATATGACTTGTTTTTAATGAAACAAAAAGCCTTGCATCTAAAAGAGACGTTGAGATATCTGCGACAAAAGGAGGTGGGGTCGCTTGTAGTCAGCGGTAAAATTAGCTAAAAAAAATGACTGCCAAAATTTGGTGACTTCTAATGCTTGGGTGTCCTTGGACACTATACATTTATATTTTTTTTCTCCATTTAATTAACGTTTTTTTGAAAAATCCTCACAGAATGAGTTTTAGACATAAATGTGTTGAGCCAAGGAAAAAAATGTCGGTTTCTTCGATTTCCTTCGATTAAGTGGCGTCGGTGGCCTATTGGTTAGG
>NW_004798214.1:98240-101381 GCF_000002075.1 Aplysia californica | reverse complement strand
CCCCCCCAACAACAACAAAGAACTAACAAGTAAAATAACAATGACAATAAGAAGGTAACCACTTGAGCTATTTTAAAAAGGTGCTACAAACATTGGGCTCTTTTTTAATTTGCCATGCGTAAAATGTATTCTGTTGTAACTATCTTCAGTGTAACTGAATGTAATAGGTAGGGATTTGAAGGGAAAGAATCACCATTCCTGGACTACCGAGAAGAATAATATTTGTGAAGGTTTTCTTTTTTTCACCCTGTTTTTTCGGGATAGGTAAACTGTCTCATTTCGTAAAATTATAGTAGGTCTACTAAAAGTACTAAGGCTTCCACATTTTTTCGACTAGATCTAATAAGGTTAAAATTTAGCATGATATCTGTACAACCATGTTGCAACAATTTATCAACATCTTATAAGCATAGCCGTTTTAGTTTTATTTTGGTATATATGTATCCCCCCCCCCCCTTTTTTTAAATCTTCGCGTTTTTCCGAATCAGCACACAAAATATGCTGCAAAAACAAATGTAATAGAAATATGAGTTTTTTCTTGTTAACAAAAGTTTTGTATTGTAGTAGTTGATGGTCTTACCAAAACAACAAAGAAATTGCTTGGAAAATGAAAAAGCCTTAGGATTTTTAAAAAATGTGGTAAATTTTGAGGTAATCGTTACATAATGCATATCTCAGTTGTCAATGAATGATGATTGCATCACATTCAAATACCTAACAAATATGAGCATGCTTTAACACAGTGATAAGACAAGAGCTTGTGTTGATGGAGAATCTAAAGAGATAAAAATTTCAGTAGCACCTTCCCTTAAGCTTCTATTCTTTCTCTCAATCTGTTGACTTATGTTTTTAATAATTCTCTCAATCTATGGCATTTTAGCTTCCAATGTCTCTCAATCTTTGGCGTTTTAGCTTCTCAATCTGCAGTGTTTTAGTTTCTATTGTTTCACGAAATCTGTAGATTTTTAAGCTTCTATTGTCTCTCGAAATCTGTAGAGTTTTAGCTTCTATTGTTTCTAGAAATCTGTATATTTTAGTATTTGCTTATATTGTTTTCCGCAATATGTGGAGTTTAAGCTTCTATATATAACAGTTACTCAATCTGTTGAGTTTTAGCTTCTATTGTTTCCCGCAATATGTAGTGTTTTAAGTTCTATTAGTTTTCGCAATCTGTGGAGTTTTATCTTCTATTAACTTTCGCAATCTGTCGACTTAACTTTCGACTGTCCTTCTCACTCTGTGTGCAACTCACCCCATTGGGCGCCTCGGGCCAAGCAGGAGGCCTCACGTCATTCACATCAGTCAACTTAGGGGGCGTGGTCTGGAATACAGGGCGTGCTGAAGTCATCTGAGTGACCACCATCGGTGACGTCAGCATTTGCGAGGTCGTAGTACCTCTTGAGGGTGGGGTTATGGGTATTGGGGTGGTGGTGGTGAGTACGGCTGTCGTGGGTCTGTCTATCGGACAGGGTGTGATGAACGGGGTTCGGAGGTCATCTGGGTTCACGCTGAGAGGCTGTGCTTCAGGGTCTTGGATGACCACAGAGGCTACTTGAGGCCAGAAAGAATCGAAGCGTTGGACAAAAGTGGACCTGTGTGGTTTGACGAGTCAGGGGAAGGTATTAATTGTTCTGTTAGTTGGGTATGTCCAGTCATTTACTTTCCCTCGTTCTGTCATTTACTTTTTAAAACTCCACCCCGATGAAACACCCATCCTTGGTCTGTCTGTATGTATGTCTGTCTGCTCACCCCCCTCTCTCTCTCTCTCTCTCTCTCTCTCTCTCTATCTATCTATCTATCTATCTATCTATCTATCTATCTATCTTTCTCCTCCCCTCTCCAGTAGCCCCCCACCCCGGCCTCCTCCTGCTGGGGGCTAAGGTGATATAGGGTGGCTAAATCCACCCTCGAGAGACCTGTTAATGTTTCCAGTTATAGAATAAAATACACGAGTAACAACACAGGGAAGCACATTTACTTTGGTGCCCGATCTCCGTTTTCTTACTTTATTTTTGCCCTTCTTCACCACAGCCCAAGTGCTCCGCTCCTGAAATCACCTGTTTAGTACTCCATTTCTTTTTAACACCGAAAGACCTTGCCATTGTGTAAAAGTGTGTTTGATTTATATAAAAGTATACAGAGAGATGTAATGTCAGTTGGATAAGGAAGAGAGACAACTCGAAAAAATTGTTGTCTTGAGAGGTAGCTGAGTTTTATCTCTTTGACGCTTTCCCCTGATTCTCGATGAACACCTTTTTGAGCTCTTTTCTCCAATGAACCCCAAATACTTTGCATAATATTTATATGGTAGATTTTGTGTAGGGCTGTGATTAAAAATAATAACACGACAAATATTTATATACAACGGTTGCCATGATGGTAACGGCGGCCACATTGAATTTTGTTTACAATTTTTTAATGTGCTACTTCTCCATAGCTACTTGTCCAAACACAATGGTAGCCTACTTTTCATGAAGACTAAAAAAAGGCCCATTAGCTATAACGTTGTTTTTAATATAATAGTATATCCATTTGCTAGATATGAAAGGTCAACGTGAAGTGTTACATTTTCATGAATATTCAACTTTTGCTAACTTAAAAAAAAAAGAAAGTAATGGAGTTACAACCCTAAACTCCTCATAGCTTTGACGCAAGCCTAATTCTACATGAGCTCTTGAAATTTGAACTTTCTCTCTTGATGGTTACGGAGAAGAAGCAAATACAAAAAAATATAGGAGATTTAGAGTTGATTCTGTTCCCCGCTCCTCCACTTAAAATAGTTACCCGCATAGTTTTCATTCTTTTTATGTTTTCTCACTGTTATTGCGCCCATCGTTATTGTTATTTTATTTGAGTAGGTGTACTTGGTCACTTTGTTGAGGTTTACAGGGCCGTGCATCGTGGAGACTAGGAAGGGTGAGATATTTGTATAGTCCGTATTTATGATTTCCAGTGCTTCATGCCCTGATGTAAGCTTTAATGATTAAAAGTAAAAGAACGCATTGTTGAAGTCTTTGTATCAAATATTCACAAAGGAGATACATTTTTGCACTTCTTTGATTTCCTATCTCAAAACAGAAGCCTGATATCTATCTATCTATCTATCTATCTATCTATCTATCTATCTATCTATCTATCTAT
>NW_004798214.1:94779-96098 GCF_000002075.1 Aplysia californica | reverse complement strand
GAAGTGGAGGGTGAGGGGAGGTGAGGGGAGGGGAGGGGGGGAACGAAGACAGAGTGAGTGGAGTTACAAGGCGTTACACTGGTCCACATTGAAAAACCACGGTGACTTAAGTGCAATTAAACGCACACACCTTAGTCAGGTGGGGAAAATACCGTCGCTGGGATGGTGGCTGACCCCTGGAAATATTGGTCGCTTTTAAGCACAAGGGGGCTATCACGAAATATTATGCTGTTTTGAGAAAATCGAAGGTAAAGTTTTTGCCCCTTGTTCAGTTTCTTTAAAAGACAAGGAGAGTTTTCTCTATAACCAAACGAATATACACACCGATGAAACCAAACCTCTCCTATAGGTAGGGCAATGCCCACTTTTGGTGTACGTCAAGATTTCTGGAAACCCCAAAATCTCGGTTAGCCCGTTTGTCCTTAAAAGCGACAAATTGTTTCTGTAGTCTTTCCTTTATGCCATCGTTTGAGTTCGAGCACAGACAGGCATATCGATACGACAATGGTGACTTAGTGTAGGACAAGAGCAATCAATGCAGATCGAGGTCACTTTTTGAGGCGAGAGTGTGAACGGGGTATGTGTCCCAACCTCCTTTCCCCCTCCCTCCGCATAGCCTGGTTGGTTGTGGAAGGCTGGGGGGGTGGGGGGGAGGGCAAGAATAGACTACTCATAGTTAAAAAAAGGTGTAAATACTAACCAACAGAACTAACTTTATCATTCATATCCTTTTTCTGTTTCCTTTTTAGTTATAGAATATCATTGTTTTCACTTACTCATATTCTAATAGTCATTGATTGCCTGATATGAACAATAATATGGTCATTAACCTGGAACCCGAAAATGAGACACGAGGCAAGAAAAAATCCCAGCTTTACGAATAGACAGACGAAGAGTAAAGAAGTAGGGCTGCCAATAACACCCTCCAACCACCCGCATGCCATCGTTATCAAGGAGACGGGTTTGACATTCTGGCCCCGGCAGGTGAGGAAAGGGTTGAATGCACTTCTGCCTTAACCTGGTTTACATTGTATCAAGTATTATAGTTTAGATAACAACAAAACAACAACAACAACAACAGCAACAACAGCATCACTAACAAAAACAACAACAGCATCATCAACAACAACATCAAGCGACAACAGCAACAGCAACTATTTAAACAATTATAACAAAAGTAACATTAACTTCAACAGTGTCAGCTACAATAACAGCAGCAGCAACATCAAAAGCAGCAGAACAAAAAACCCACCCACAAAAAACCCACAACGCAAAAGCAGCAGCAATCATCATCATCATCATCATCATCATCATCATCA
>NW_004798214.1:92241-93700 GCF_000002075.1 Aplysia californica | reverse complement strand
ATCATCATCATCATCATCATCATCATCATCATCATCATCATCATCATCATCATTATTGCCATCATCATTAAAATTTGTAGAGAACCATTGAGAAAGAAAAGAAAATCTTGGGTAAGAGCGATTTCAGAGGAAAGGTTAATTTTCCTTAGTGCTTGTTAGTTACACATACGGACACAGTTAATCCTTACACATACTAGTGTTCAAACCAAAGTCTCGTGTGGTCGCATTGACGAGAAATGACGTCCGTTCTTATAATAATTTGCTTTCGGCAGCCATAGAGTTTCTCAAATATTAGTAGTGTGCAAGAGTCAGGGTGTTTCAAGATGAACTGCTCTGGTTGTGAAAAGTGTTTCCTGTTGATAAATTTACTGCTTTCTTTTTTTGTCCGAAGTCTAATCATCCGCAGCAGGTTTTTAAACGTAGATGATTTCATTCTGATATACAAAACACATTGATTTGTCTCGTCTGATGTAATTTATTTGTGGCAAAGAATGGTGAAATTCACAATTAGCAGGCTTCTCAGCACAAATAGGATGCATTCAGTACGTTCTTTTTTCTACCGCTTCCTTTGCTGTTTGAAGCACAGTCAAACAGTAAGTGCCAATTATTTTTTTGGAAAGCTCTTCCATGAACAGATACGTGGGGTTGTGTGAACACAAAGTCATTAAACAACTCACGGACACACATCATCGGTATGATCACGGCCTAATTCTGGTTAGTAAATGTAATTTTAGAGAAAATGTTTCCAAAATGACCGAACAATACGTATCCAGTAGAAAACGAAAGAAAAAAGAAAACGAACGTTATGGAGATTCGGAAATTTCGGAAATTGTATGACATGATGAAAAATGGTATAAGATTTCACCAGGAACATAAAAAAACAGCAACACCACTTCAGAAACAAAGGCGTTAGATTATTACATGATGCGAAAAGGTGCGTATTTAAAAAAAATGCACTGGACAAAACTGAAAACAATATGACAATCACCATCGACATTGATATTAAAACAACAAAATAGCAGAAATATCATCACCATCATCACCGCCACAGTCATAACACTCTAACCACAATGGCCAACACCAAAAAAATTATTCCCCAAAACACCCTACCCTCATGCTCACTGTTCACCAAACTCTTGACTCGTTACTGACAGCATTGTTAGTTTTCAACGAGTTCGGGGAAAAATAGTATCACGACGACGAAAATAACCACAACGACTATGACAACACCACCACCCCAAACAGCATTGGCAATAGCGGTAGCAACCAAAGCAGTAACAACAGAACACATTAACCACTGTCACCGCCACCCCTACCTCTGTCAGCACAACCACCACCAACAGTATCAACAAAGTAAGAGTAACAGCAACATCATATTCACCACACCATTTCCAACGTCACAATCAAAGAAGAAGAAGAAGAAGAAGAAGAAGAAGAAGAAGAAGAAGAAGAAGAAGAA
>NW_004798214.1:88924-92037 GCF_000002075.1 Aplysia californica | reverse complement strand
CAACAACAACAACAACAACAACAACAACAACAACAACAACAACAACAACAACAGCTGCAACAGCCACAACAACATGTTCGACTAGTCTACCTGACCAATCCTTCCACTCACCACTGACGACATCCCCAGGACTGTACGAATCCTGAGAAACGAGCACCACATAAGGACTCAAGTCCTGTCTAGCCGGGGTGCCTGAATGCAAGGGCAGCATACTGTTACAGGAGGAACCAGGGGCGCCACCTGGACGACATGTCACGTGACGCACCCACAAAAGTAAAAGCAACAACATGGCTACAGGGGCAGCGACGTTCTGGGGAGGAGAGCATTGTTATCTTGAGGAACAATATTTCTACAATGATATCTGTGTTCAAAGGTGAAGAGTAATTTGCTATAGTTGTATTTAATTAGCCGAACGCCGACAGCCAGCATCACAAGGCTAGTCCTAAGCTGGAATTTGCAAGGTAGTAGGAACAGAAACCGACTAAAGAATACATGGCGCAGAGACGTGGCAGAGGATACAAGAAGGTAGTGGCCTACAAGTGGACAACTGGAGAAACTGACCCACGATCGAGGAGCGCGAAGAGCTCTTGTTGGCTGCCGGTGGCCCAGGCGGTATCACAGGCTTTGATGGTGATGATAATGATCTTGACTGAACAAACGTAACAGTATCAAAATACAGGAGGTGTCTCTTCAATAAAATTGGAGCAATCAAATTGATAGGTCAACATTTTCTTACTTTACAGACATTTGCCCGAATGATGTACGCGTAATTTAAAATGTATTCTAAATTTGAATGTTTTCTGCTTTAATTCTTTGGAATTTTTGACAATGATCTTTAAAAGCCCACCTCAGTATTGCATGTATTTTCAACAGTATGTCGCTCGACTTTCCCTCAAAAGAAGTTTCTGCTAACCTGTATGCAACCCGTCCCGATCAGGGCCAAGGCATGCATCGCTCTTAAATAGCACTAGGGTAACAAAGAATAGTTTTATTGGAGAAAGGAAGAACGTCTAATGCTGTGGGAGGAAGAGGCTGGCATTCCTTGAAACTCTGTTTTACTTTTTTCAAATAAGCTCCAGGAGCCCAACGTCTAACCATTTTGAAGAAATGAGATGAGATAAAATATGGTACACCCACCTACGATCATAAAAGAAATTGTACGTATGCAGAACATCGTCCTAAAGTGATGTAAAGATATGCAAGGCACAGTACAAAAGGAACATCAACTCTTTGAAACAGATCGCAGTTCAACCAGATCTTTGTCCCGTGTCCCAGTGCTCACACCCACTTCCATCTTATTATAATCGTCATGCCATTTGCCTGTTCTATAAATAATTTGGGTTTGGGGGCTTAATTCGGTCCGACGACATGTCCTTGGGAAAGGCACTTTACATTGTCTTCGCGCGTGTATTGAGGAGCATCAATATTAATATAATGGACGTACTCGTACATTGCATATACAATGATTGGAGAATTTTGTCTCTGCAATAAACAATATTTTATTACGATGGTTTCAAACTAAACCGAAAACAAAGCAATCACTTAATATCACGCAAAACTTGGACTTAACATTAAATGTGCTCATTATTTTACTTAAGAGCCATTGGTTTTGTGTAGTGGACGAACCTTTTGAGCATCGACTCTATTAAATTTTAGACATATTTATCTTTCATTTCATCCCAAATGTTACAGAGAGTTGCAAACAAAGGGTCAAAATTGGTAGCAAAGTCGCTTTTATTTAGCTGCTGTTCCACGGTACTTCACACGCTTGTAGGATTCATATCGGGGCTATTAGCTGGTGACCACTCAAACGTTAATTTGATTTGGTTTTCCAAGAATTGTCTTGTAGCATTGGTCCTGTGAGAAAGTGCTTTGCTATGTATGGAGATGTCTGCTTGAAGGATACGACACGACGTTCCAGCACTTGCACGATGTAGTCCACTAAACCAAGCCACCCTGTGATTCTCGCAAGGGCGGTTTAGTTCATTCCACCCCAGATTACGCAAACAAAATCATGGCAGTTTTGTGGTCTCTGTTCCTCACTGTAAGACTATGATGTCCTACAAAATCTAACTAACACAGTCCATGTGCAAAAAGTTTAAACAATAGCTCTAAAGCAAAATACTAATGAGCACTTGTTATGGTAAGTCTAGATTTTGAGTGGCATTTGTGACTGCTCGGTTTTCCAATCTGTTTGAAAATAGCACCAGAAGATGCTATTCATCGCATAGACAATAACATTCTCTTTTCATTCGATACTCAACACAAGTCCATTCTATCAATGCTGCATGATGCACCTCAATATACGCGCGAACACACTTTTACGTTTCGCTGATTTCGTACAATTTTGCCAAGCGTGATGTTTTTTAGGGTACGTTTTGAGTGACCATATCTCGGGTGTCTCAAAACATAGGTGAAATATTAATGAGTCAAATGATGCAGAATTTATTTAGCTTTAAAATGGTATGCTTCATGAGCGGGCAGTACAAGACTAGAACACGATGACTGGGTGATTACATTTTCAAGTTTCTGTTGGATGCCACAGTATATATTTACACGGTATAAAGGCTCAAATTGGAGTTGAGGGTTGGTTAAAGTAGTGGTGAAAAAGTTTTTATAAGGGGAATTTAGGAGAGTAGTATAACTAATACAAATCAGTCAGTTCAAAGGAGGAACACTCAGGGTAAGAGTAGGAAAAAAAGAGAATAAGATAGTGGTTGTGCTATCAAAGTAATATCTCACATAATATACTACTGAGTATTAATGTTTGTGTTTACTTTCTTTTACAAGGGTTGATGCATCATTAAGCCGGCCATGGAGAATTAAGATGAAATCGTTTGTCGTGAAAAGGGGTGATGAACGGTAAATGCAAATTTGAGCCCAAATCTGGCATTACTTTGACGTTGCGCTTACATCCGGGGTTTCTACTCCCCACAGCGTTACATTTGGGTGGACGTTACGTTGTGCGGGAAAAACGCTTTAAAGAATGGGGACTTGAAATTAACTGTTATCGATAAACGACTTAGAAATAGCCACTAAACTTAAAAAAAGGTTGTTTCGGTAAAAGTGGACCTGGTCTCTCAATCCCTCCCCCTCCCCACCTCCTTTCCATA
>NW_004798214.1:87072-88732 GCF_000002075.1 Aplysia californica | reverse complement strand
CACACACACACACACACACACACACACACACACACACAAACAAACACACACACACGAACACACATGCCTTGATGTGAAAATTGTAGATGGAGTTGCATGCGTTAACAGCCGGACTGTATCGGAGGACAGATCTTGTCGTGTTCAGCCGGTGACCGCCAGTGGAGTCCGCGTGTTATGATTTAACTCTTTGCTGTTGCACGCAAAAGAAGTTATTTCGTTTCCCGAAAGTGGAAGTTTATTTCTTCACTCAAAGGACTCAGCCAAGGCGCTGAATTAAGTTAGCTCAAGTTGGCAATGAGTACTTATAATTCTGAGAGCCGGACCCAGAATTTAACGTCCGGTAGGACCAAGCCAAACGGAAGGAGATAACTCCCCATTGGAGATTCGAACCAAGATCAACCCGTCTTTAGCCCATCCTGATATCAGCTGAACTAACGGTACGAACATCAGTAACATGCATACGTAACCCCCCCCCCTAAAAAAACCCCTAAAAAACCCCCCAACCAAACTCCAACCCAACAGGACTAAAATCACGAATTTCAAATTTCGACCTTATTTGTTTCAACTCTCTCGACATTGCTGTCTCATATGAGGGATACATGTATCCTGAGAAGTGAAGAAAACCATCGCGGGTAATAAGATGAGTAATTCAGTGTACGGCATATTATTCAACGCAAAACCCTTTTCCCTTGTTCTCCTCTGATTTTATTCTTAAAAAGTGTTGAATAGTTTATGTATGTATTTTTATGGGTTTTTTCTCATTTGAACGAACAGAATAGGTCAAAATAAATGTAATGACAGCAACTGCAATAATAACAATAACAACAGCAACAATAAGAACAAATTGGAAATCACTACAATGACACAGTGCCACATCCTCTGTCACTCATACCTGAATGTTTCTCATCATTTTCTGGAATCTTTCTGTACGAGCTCCGCAAACTAAATATATTCCTCAGCGTTATCTGTTCCAGATTCTGTTCACCACTTAGAGAACTTGTTTCACATACAGTCCATCCTGATCAGAACTTGAATCTCAAAGGGTATAATATTTTTGTTTCCTTTCGAAAAAAAATTCTTTTTTGAAAAAACAAAACAAAACAAAGACAAACTGCTAGACATTCATACGACGTCCGTTAAGAGAATCGTTTGTCAAACCGTTGCAACTTTTGACTAATACTTTGAATATTATCAAGGGAAGACTATGTTCAATTTGAGTTAGTATTTAAATTTTGAGAATAAGTTTTCATTTAACAGTTGGGTTCTACATATAACGTAGTGAGTTCACAGTATCCTCTTGAAAACTCCACACAGGTCGTATTCTGTAGCCAGCCTGCTAATCACCGATAATTGATGAAAGACGGAGGAAGGGTGCACATGGTCGATGAAGGATAGAGCCCACTGACAAAATGAGTTCAAAAGATCAGAGGCTCCACACCTGCGCCGTGAAAGCTGTTTGTGCAGCGACACAGCGAAAAAAAGGCTACTTGTCGGCTTGATGAGATTATGAAAGTTGAACTCGGGGGTAGAGGGGTCATCCCGCTCGATCGGTGACGGTGGTCAGTTAGCATCTTCCTCTTAGTTTTGCCAGGAGGTGTGTACCTTTCAATTATTGATTGATGGACATGACGATTAGAAGAGGGTGGGAAAGGGGGGGGGG
>NW_004798214.1:82219-83221 GCF_000002075.1 Aplysia californica | reverse complement strand
TTAGATTGCTGTAGCAGGGATTTAGATCAGGGTCAGTCACCCCTTTTATCAAAATGCCTCAGCTTATCTCAATTGAGCAAGACAATTTATTATCATTATTATTATTATTATTATTATTATTATTATTATTATTATTGTTATTATTATTAACCTTTTTTTAAAGTATTTAGACGTTAATAATAACTTTCGGTGTACTCACGTTTCAGCCTAAAACACAGTGCACACTGCAGAATGTTTAGTCAAACCCAAGTTTGATATATTATATAGTTTGATACATGAGGGATGGTGCTGGCTAGCGCACGCTATATCAAATCGAACTCTGTTTTGCTTCATCAATATATTGACTCTGAAGTCCATTACGGTCTGTCTCTTCCCTACGCAAGTAAAAGACATGAACCTGTTATGTATCTAGAAGCCTTTAAATTGTCTTGTTTTCATCAAATAGATGGACCTGATCGTGACTACAAAATCAAAAATGTTTGATTTAATTAAAGAAATTTTATTTTCAAATTCTGTCAAAATCTGGCCGCCCTTTAATGTATCAAACTAGAATCAGACCTGCTTTAACGGTCACCTGTATTATGCAATCACCTGTACAGACGGCCACTTCCCATTTTCCTTTTGTGTTTTTTAAATATTATAATGGCACTGTGTAAGATGACCACCTGTCTTAGACGTCCACTTTACTTCTGGGCAATGAATGGGTGCATGGCAGTCTAAGACGATTTCGACAGTCTATCAAATAGGGATTTTAAATAGCTTTCCGCATTATGCGTTGGGTTTTAGTACGCTGTGAATACAGTACAGCGAATGTTTCCGATCCTCCTCTTAAAGATGTTACCCTTTTTAGTCTGCCTGCTGGTTCTCCTTAAGACGATTAGGTTCCCGCCAATTAGAGGAGACGTGAGGCCAGGGGAGACAACCGTAGCCTTACAAGGCCTGGTGTCGAGCTTCTCGGCTGGGTCGATGTTCTTCCCAAGGTTTGGGTTGGGGGAAGGGTGG
>NW_004798214.1:78739-79848 GCF_000002075.1 Aplysia californica | reverse complement strand
AGAAACACAAAAAGGAGAAAACTGGCTCCAAAGATGAGCAACATGTTTCCATAGTAATAGGAGTCTTAGAATTGAGATAGAGACTTGGAATTTGGCAGTTATCTTGGCTAGGCCACTGCAAGGTAACACAGAGAAGTAGAAAACTATTCATTCACAGCAAAAACGCTTATGGACAAAAGAAACTTTTAACGAGAATGGTCTTCACGTCATTGTTGGCCCTACTAGGTACCAGAAACAAAATTTTCAAAGTATGTGTATGTCAAGTTATCTGTTCCATATGAAAGGCTTGTGTCTTCTGTGAATTTTAGCACCATACTTTTACCTCTCAGTCAATTTTTAAGAATATGGCAGCTGTTTTAATTTAGGAAGTTGTCAGGGGACTGTACAGTACCCTAGCGCTGCTTTGTACACTGGGGGACTGCAGTGTAAAGAAACATTTTGGATCGACCTCAACAAGCCATCATCAGACAGATCTAAATCACACTGATACATACTTTCTAAATGTAGTTACGTTAATTAGTATGGTGGGAGAATCTAGATCTAGAACCAAATACTGTTTATCTAAGGCGAATGTATCATTTATATCGAAAGGTTTGCTGATCTATCTAGATCTAGCAGTACTTATGACATATACAGTCCACTACACTACATGGTAGGTCTACTCTTCTTCAATTTAAACATTTGCAGTCTGTGCCTATAATATCTAGACTCAAATCTAGATCTAGTTTAGATCGGGCTCTAGATCTAGTAGTAGGCTTAGTATTAGTATTACCAAAGATTCTCTACTTCCAAGGTATTGCAATCCTTCTTTGGGCTTTTGTCCCACGCCGTGGCGAGCCCGCTTTGCCGACGTCACAAGGCGACGCGAGGCTGGTTTCATCGCCGACTGCTTGGGGTGTGTTTGTGTTTCTTTGAAGTCCCCCAGTGAACAAAGCAGCGATATGGGACTGTACAGTCCCCGAGTAAGCAGCACTAGTAGACTGTACAGTCCCCTAACAACTTTCATAAAAAAAAGAAAAAAATATTTATATGTATTGAGAGAGAGATAGATAGATAGATAGATATATAGAGATAGATAGATAGATAGATAGATAGAGAGAGAGAGAGAG
>NW_004798214.1:61866-76998 GCF_000002075.1 Aplysia californica | reverse complement strand
ATCTCTCTCTCTCTCTCTCTCTCTCTCGCTGTCTCTCTGCATAATGCATTTGATCAGATTCTTGTTTGTAAATTTTTTAATACTTATAGGTTAGTCGACTTGCATAATTGTCTTTTCGTCAATTTGTACGTACCCGCCAAACATATGTCCCAGAGCCTTTGAAGGTTTGTGATATGACTGCAAGTTTAGAATTGCAATTGGGTCAACATTTTTACATTTAGGTTCTGTCTCTCAAAAACTGTCCTGGTCCTGTCTAATGGTTCCTGAAAACATACCAATGAATTGAAAGTTTACTTGTATTTGACATGATTCAAACGCAAAAAGTTGAACTTTATTTTTTAAAATTTATTATGGTCATCATTTTTTAATTTTCGCACCAGTTTAGGAATACTGGTAACGTAATTATTAATTGATTAGACATTGGACACGCATTCAAAGCATAATATCTCCTTGAAGAACGAGAAGTTCCTTTTTTTTTATCACATGGCACCGTAGAAAAAACTACTTGGCTCATTTTAATAGATTGGTTTGAATTCAGAAATTCACAGGTTTAATATTTTAGCTCTGAAAAGAATAGGATTTTGAGGGAGGAGTTCCGCAGAGGGCAGGCACTTAAGGTGACAAGGTCCACTGAACAAACTATATAAGGGTTGGTAAGGGTTGAGGTTCAGGGTTAGGGTTAGGGTATGCCCCGCTCATAATATCCCCTCTTTCGTGTTGTTGAAACAATTGAAAATGTTTGCTTCAGTGTCATTTCAAGGTGGTACTTCTTTTTTCAGCCTGTAATTGTCTCGTCTTTCTTTTCACACCAGCATAGGTATACTGGTACCGTAATATTTTTAATTGATTTGAAGGTGGACACAATGTAAGGTTTATACATTCCCTTGAAGAACAAAACTTTCTTTCTGTGTCACATGCTGAATTTTGTACCACTTAGCTCATGTAAATAGAATGTGCTGCTTTTAACTAATCACGTATCAATTAATTTAAATGCTCCAACATGAATGTGCTTAAGCTCAAAACTTAGGTAATTCAATCAGATTTAACTTTGACTTTTTTTCAGATTACTGTCACTCATCGGACTTTTCGCAAGAAGGTGCTGGTGTTATCAGTAAGTCTACCGCAGAAGGTAGAAGGTCAAATTAACAGCTGGTAGAGTTTGTTTGATCCATTTTTGAGTATACATTTTACAGCGTCATTGAAACAGTAATGGCAGTGCAGCACCAACAAGCTGCAAAGAACAAGCTAGTATGCAAAATTCACTTCCAACACTCAAGCACAAAATCATTAGGCAGCTCTTCCCACCCAATTCTACTTCTGTCACCCCCTTCCCCCTTTAAAAGACCTCTACCTACACTGCTGTGGCCTTTTAAAGATAGGTTGATAGGGAGCTAGGTGGATAGGATAGGTTCAGAGTAGGATTTTGTAGATAGTATTGCCATGGCCATGGCGGGAGGGAGTTGAGGGGGCAGTGTAGGATTTTTTTTTGGGGGGGGGGGGTGAGTGGGGCGGCAGGGGTAGATTGAGTCTTTTGAGGGGGAAGGGGGAGGCAGGAGTAGAACAGGCTGAAAAGAGTCGCTTGCTGATTTTGAACTTGAGTGTTGAAGTGACTTTTGTATACTGGATTGTTCTTTGCAGCGTGTTGGTGTTGCACTGTCAGAATTGTATCAGTGGTGTTGTAAAATGTATACCCAGTGGATCAAACAAACACTGCCAGCTGTTCCTTTGGCTTTTGACCATTCTGTGGTAGATTTTCTGATACCATCAGTGGGACAGGACAGCCTGTAGGAAGGACCCTCTATGTGACTGAAAGACCGCAAATACGAAGCGATGAATGATGGGCAGCCTGAGAAGGTAATTGTCTTTGAAATAATTTTTCTTGCAATTCTGCTCACTGACTTATTAAGAATCTATGTAACGTATTATGTAATAACTTTACAATGATTCATTTTTGCGTGAGAAACTTCCATTTTTTTCTTTCGTCAATACGATTCTGGAGGGCCCATTAGACCAACAACAGGACCAATGGACCGTTTACTTCGAGACTGTCAAGAAACGAAAAGGGAGGAATGATGATCAGCGTACGAAGGTAATTGTCATTGAAGTATATCTAGCAACACTATTCACTGCGGCTTAGGTTCCATTATTGTTAGGGCATTATTTAACTCAAAATGACTATAAAATTGGAATACCAATCGATGAGTCAGGTTCACGCTGAAATGTCGGATATCTACACCATAAGTGATCAAAATTGTGTTGATGAGGGTGTAAAAAACTTCCACACTAAAACAATCAACAAACTTTAAAGTTAACACTTTGTATAAGTATTAATTTGTCTTAATGATCAGGACTAGTCAAAGGAAATTTCAAAAATTCCAAATTGTCTTTATTGACACCATAATATAGAATGTTTTTATTCTATGATACTAAATAAAAGACGAGATGTTGGATTTTGTTTGACACATTGACAGTGCTGTAAAACACCTACTCAATCATTCAATCAATCTTTGGCTCATCCATCTTTGACACATTGTTTTTATCACCAGGATTGCCTGCAGCCCCGGTTGATCTCCTACAAGAGCAGAAGATTGCAAACATCCACTGTATCGAGAAACAAGAAGTGTAGGATGATCAGCCCTGGAAGGTATTTGTCTTTGAAATATGTCTTGGCCTATTAAGACGTTTAAAACAATTAGAATACCCAATGCTAGGTCAACTTGAAAGTTTCAATTTTACGTTTGTTTCTCTCAAAAACTTCCCCTGGACCTGTGTAATGGCTCCTGAAAAAAAAGACCTCCAAATGTTGCTTGTAATTGATGTAATTCAAACGGAAACAATTGATTGAAGATGTTTGCTTCAGTGTCCTTTCAAGGTTGTACTTCTTTTTTCAGCCTATAATTGCCATGTCTTTCTTTTCACACCAGCATAGGTATACTGGTACCGTAATATTTAAATTGATTAAACGGTGGACACCAATGTAACATTTATACATTTCCTTGAGGAAAAAAAAACTTTCTTTCTGTGTCACATGCTGCATGTTTTACTACTTAGCTCATGTAAATAGAATGTGCTGCATTCAAATAATCACGTATCAAATAATTTACATGCTCCAAAATGAATGTGCTTAACTCAAAAGTAATTCAAACTGATATAACTTTGAATTTATTTTTCTCAGATTACTGCCACTCATCGGACTTTTCGCAAGAAGGCACTGGTGTTATCAGTAAGTCTACCACAGAAGGAAGAAGGTAAAATAAATAGCTGGTAGAGTTTGTTTGATCCATTTTTGAGTATACATTTTTACAGCATCATTGAAACAGTTATGGCAGTGCAGCACCAACAAGCTGCAAAGAACAAGCTAGTATGCAAAATTCACTTCCAACACTCAAGTACAAAATCATTAGGCAGCTCTTCCCGCCCAATTCTACTTCTGTCACCCCCTTCCCCCTTTAAAAGACCCCTACCTACACTGCTGTGGCCTTGTAAAGATAGGTTGACAGGGAGCTAGGTGGATAGGATAGGTTCAGAGTAGGATTTTGTAGATAGTATTGCCATGGCCATGGCGGGAGGGAGTTGAGGGGGCAGTGTAGGATTTTTAAATAATTTTTTTTTGGGGGGGGGGGGTGAGTGGGGCGGCAGTTGTAGATTGAGTCTTTTGAGGGGGAAGGGGGAGGCAGGAGTAGAACAGACTGGGAAGAGCTGCTTGTTGATTTTGAACTTGAGTGTTGAAGTGACTTTTGTATACTGGATTGTCATTTGTAGCGTGTTGGTGTTGCACTGTCAGAATTGTATCAGTGGTGTTGCAAAATGTATACTCAGTGGATCAAACAAACACTGCCAGCTGTTCCTTTGGCTTTTGACCATTCTGTGGTAGATGTTCTGATACCACCAGTAGGACAGGACAGCCTTTAGGAAGGACCTTTTATGTGACTGGAAGACCGCAAATTCGAAGTGATGAATGATGGGCAGCCTGACAAGGTAATTGTCTTTGAAATAATTTTTCTTGCAATTCTGCTCACTGACTTATTAAGAATTTATGCAACATATTATTTACGTAATAACTACAAAATTATTCATTGGTGTATGAGAAAGTTTCATTTTTTTCTTTCATGGATACGATTCTGGAGCGCCCATTAGACGCAGGACAAGACCAATGGACCGTTTATTACGAGAATGTCAAGAAACAAGAAGGGATGAATGATAATCAGCATCAGAAGGTATTTGTCATTGAAATATATCTTGCAACACTATTCACTGAGGCTTAAGTTCCATTATTATTAGGACATCATCTAACTCATAATGGCCATAAAATTAGAATACCTATCGATGAGTCAGGGTTCGACTTGAAATGTCGGAAATCTACGCCCAAAGTGATCTAAATTGTGTTGATGGGGGTGTAAAAATACTTCCCACACAAAAAAATACAACAAATTTAAGTGAACAGCTTTCATAAGCATTATTCGTATTGATCATTGTCAACAAAGGGAATCTTAAAAATTATCTGAAACTGTTAATTAACGCAAGATGATTAGTCTTGACGCATCATCACCAGGATCGTCTACAGTGCAAGAATATAATATTGAAAATTTGTACTGTTGGCTCAGGCTTTGAATAACAAATTCGGTTTGTTTTCATTTTGGCCCTTTTCAAAATCAAGTGCGTGTCGTATTTGTAACCTGCCTTTTATTACTTTTTCCCTGCCGGTATAGTGAATGTTTTTACCCTTGAAACTAAAAAAAACTATATCGATGTTGGAGGATTTTCTATGACACGTTTCATCCCCAGGACTGTCTACACCACAGCACCGATGGATTGCCGACAGGATCAGAGGATTGTCCATATCTACTGTGTCGAGAAACAAGAAGTGCTGAATGATCAGCATCAAAAGGTATTTGTCGTTGAAAGATGTCTTGGCATATTTAGACTTATTAAAAAACAACTTATTATGACTGAACATTTAGAAGAATACCCATTGAAACTTGAAAGTTTTAAGTTTAGGTTTCTCTCAAAAACTGCCCGTGGACATGTCTAATGGTTCCTGAAAATATACCTATGAATTGAACTTTTGCTTGTATTTGACGTAATCCAAACGGGAGCTATTTAATGAATTTGTTTCAATGTCATTTGAAGCGTATACTTCCTTTTTAACAAGTACTGTTCAGGTATATTTTTTCACACCAGTGTAGGGAACACCAGTACCGTAATTCTAGTTATTTAAAAGGTGGACACAATGTGAGGTATAGACATCCTTGAAGATCAAAACCTCCTTTCTGTATCACATGCTACATTTTTTTTACTACTTTGTTCATTTTAATAGAATATACTGAACTTAAATAGATCTAATCACGTATCAAATATTTTAGATGCTTCAACACGAATGTGCTTACACTCAAAATTACTTTGTAATGCAAACTCATTTAACTTTGAATTTGTTTCCCTCAGATCACTGGCAAACAGCTGGAAGTGTTTGTTTGACCCACTGGGTGTACATTTTATAGCATCATTGACACAGTAATGGCAACTCAGCACCAAGAAGGTGCAAGGAACAAGCCAGTATGCAAAATTCACTTCAACACTCAAGCTTAAAATCAGTAGGCAGCTCTTCCCATCCAATTCGGCTTCTGCCATCCCCTTCCTCCTGTAAAGATAGGTTGATAGAAAGTTACGTAGATAAGCTAGGTTCAGAGTAGGATTTTGTAGATAGTATTGCCATGGCCATGGCGGGAAGCAGTGTAGCATTTTTTTTGGGGAATTGGGGGGTGGTTGTGGGGTGGCAGGGGTAGATTGAGTCTTTCCAGGGGGGAAGGGGGTGACGGGAGTAGAACTGGCTTGGGAGAACTGCTTGCTGATTTTCAACTTGAGTGTTGAAAGTTATTTTTGTATACTGGATGGTTCCTTGCAGCTTGTTGGTGTTGCACTATCAGAATTGTGTTACTGGGGCGGTAAAATGTATACTCAACGGATCAAACAAACTGTCAGATGTTCTTTCGCCTTTGACCTTCCTGGGGTAGGTGTTCTGATACCACCAGTAGAACAGGACAGCCTGTTGGACCACCTACTGGACTGGACGACGTAAATAGTGATGAGCAATGGACAGCCTGAGAAGCCTTTGAAATGTGGTTTGCGCCCTACTCACTTCATGGAAATGAAAAAGCAGACGACTTACCCAAAGAAGGAGCCAGAATGACCCAGATTGAGGATGGCATGGATCTCTGTCAGAAACGCTGATAAAATCTGCCAAAAGAAACAGATGCAAAAGATCCCACCCTAATCACAACAGACGTGACCCCTACTACATGCTAAATAGAGCAGACCAGGTCGCAATCTTTCGACTCTGACGTGGCCACAACAGACTCAAACACCATATCCACACTAAAATAAAAGTGGGAGAGTCCGCGATCTGCGAATGTGGACTGCGGACACGACTAAGAGGATGCCAAACATATTCCTTCAGCACTGCCCGCGCTACGCCACGCTTCGTACACAGACGTGCCAGAATGTGACTTTTCTTGTGAGCTCTATGGCAGTCTCTCAGATTTGAAGCGGACTGCACTGTCTAGCTGCTGTCATCGAGAACAAGGAAGAAGAAAGAATGCTTCAACAGCCAATGTGAATATACTCTTCAGTTTGACTTTATCTGATCCCTCATTGTTGATCTTTTAGATCACATATTCTTGACATACTGCCGAAGGCTCATTGTTGACCCACTAGAACTTAATTTTTCAAATCTTCTTTAACAATAAAATTGTATCTTGACTTAGCTCCAACCCCACGTTGTTGACTCTTTAGAACTTGTATCTTGACTTAGTTCCAACCCCATTTTATTAGCCATTTAAAAGTCGTATCTTGACTTAGCTCCAACCCCACGTTGTTGACCCTTTAGAACCCATGTCTTGACTTAGTTCCAACCCCACGCTATTCACCCTTTAGAACCCATATAAAATTGCAATACTATGTCATAAATGTGTCAATAACAAAGCTCCCTCACATCTTACAGATCTCATCCAGATTTATATTCACCTAGATCACTAAGTTTAGGCGATCAGTATCTTTTATGAGTTCCTAGAAAAGGAGGGAAAAACTTAGCTGAAAGATCGTTTGCCCACCTTGCTCCATCAGTTTGGAAATCTCATCCCCAACCCTTGAGACATACAACATCTGAGTCTAAATTTAAAGTATCTTTAAAGACATATCATTTTTATGTCAGTAGATTCATGTTCAGTACAACATTATGTAAATATGTATACATTTATGTATTTTGCGAATTGCATTGTGAATATTATTTTATGCTTTTGTATGTGCTCATTTCGTAACGATGTGTAAGCATGCGCGTGTGATAAATCAAGTAATTGCATGTGCGCGCGCGTGTTTGGCGTGCGTGTGTGTGCATATGTGCGCGTGTGCGTGTGCGTGTGCGTGTGCGTGTGCCTGCATGAATATTGTTCGTACATGCATTCATGTAAAGCGCCTGGAGCTGTGTTCACACGGGAGTGGGCGCTATAGAAATGATATACATTATTATTATTATACTGACCTAGCTCCAACCCCCACAGTGTTGACCCTTTAGAACTTGTATCTTGACTTAGTCCCAACCCCACGTTGTTGACCCTATAGAACCCATATATTTTGACTTTGCTCCAACCCTACGTTATTAGCCCTTTAAAAGTCGTATCTTGACTTAGCTCCAACCCCACATTGTTGACCCTTTAGAGCTTGTATTTTGACTTAGCTCCAACCCCACGTTGTTGACTTTGGAGAACCCGTCTCATGATTTAGCCCCAGCCCCATTGTGTTAACCTTTTTAAACTTGCATATTGACTTAGCACTAACCCCACGTTTTTGACCCTTTAGAATTTGTATCTCTACTTAGCTCCAACCCCATGTTATTGACCCTTAAGAAACCATATATTTTGACTTAGTTCCAACCCCACGTTATTGACCCTTAAGAAACCATAAATTTTGACTTAGTTCCAACCCCACGTTATTGACCCTTAAGAACCCATATATTTTGACATAGTTGCTACCCCACGTTTTTGACTTTGGAGATCTCGTCTTATGATTTAACCCCAGCCCCATTGTGTTAATCTTTTTGAACTTGCACATTGACTTAGCTCCAACCCCACGTTATTGACCTTTTATAACTAGCATCTCGATATAGTAAAAGTTGTGTATTGACTTAGCTCCAACCCTATATTGTTGACCCTTTAGAATTTGTATCTCTACTTAGCTCCAACCCCATGTTATTGACCCTTAAGAAACCATATATTTTGACTTAGTTCCAACTCCACGTTATTGACCCTTAAGAAACCATATATTTTGACTTAGTTCCAACCCCACGTTATTGACCCTTAAGAAACCATAAATTTTGACTTAGTTCCAACCCCACGTTATTGACCCTTAAGAACCCATATATTTTGACATAGTTGCTACCCCACGTTTTTGACTTTGGAGATCTCGTCTTATGATTTAACCCCAGCCCCATTGTGTTAATCTTTTTGAACTTGCACATTGACTTAGCTCCAACCCCACGTTATTGACCTTTTATAACTAGCATCTCGATATAGTAAAAGTTGTATATTGACTTAGCTCCAACCCTATATTGTTGACCCTTTAGAATTTGTATCTCTACTTAGCTCCAACCCCATGTTATTGACCCTTAAGAAACCGTATATGTTGACTTAGCTCCAACCCATTTTTGGCGATTTAGAACTGGTATCTTGACTTAGCTCCAAACCCTCGTTATTGACCCTTTAGAACCCACATATTTTGCCTTAGTTCCAACCCCACGTTATTAGCCCTTTAAAAGTCGTATCTTGACTTAGCTCCAACCCCAAATTGTTGACCCTTTAGAACTTGTATCTCGACTTAGTTCCAACCCCATGTTATTGACCTTTTATAACTAGCATCTTGATATAGTAAAAGTTGTATATTGACTTAGCTTCAATCCCACATTGTTGACCCTTTAGAACTTGTATCTTTACTTAGCTCCAACCCCTTGTTATTGACTCATATCTCGACTTTGCTCGAAGCCCATCGTGACTTAGATTCGATTTCACGTTGACTCTTTAGAACTTGTATCTTGACTGAACTCCAACCCCACGATGTTGGCCCTTTGGAACTCGTATCAAATATATGTATACACAGACAGTACTGCCAGTATGTTTTTCTCTCCGTTTAAAGAACAGTTCAAAAATTCGAAAAACTAAATTTCTGTAACATTTGGACTATCATTATCTTTTTTGTTTGCCTTTCCTTTGAACCTCAGGGGAGCTTTCAGAATTCTTTATACAAAATTGAAACTGCGCAAAATCTCCTTTTGTAAATCAAGCTGATGTATAATATGTATATATTTAATAAATTTATAGTGTGGAATCTATCTTACTGGTCTTCTTTTTTGTTGTATGTTTTATTGGTAAGGTATTCATGTTTATTTTCTTTTCATCGCGGATGTTAGTTGGGCGCTTCTTTGGGGTCCTTCTTTTCCTTCCCACTGCTATTTCTATCTGCTACCTGTCTTACTTTTCATCTGCTCTAAAATGGCCATTGTATTTCAAAGTGCTTCATGTTTCTTTTACCTCAAAGTGAAAATCACGTTTTCGTTATCATCATCAGTATTTACAACTGGTGATTTAAAAAACAAACAAACTATCTCTTCTCCGCTATTTCTTGGCTAAGGTTAATCATTCTTAATCAAAAAGTTGTTAGGGGACTGCAGTCCACTTGCGCTGTCTTGTGCACTGTAGGAGACTGCAAAGAAACACACACGCACCCGTCGCGTCGCCTAGTGACGTAGCCCATCACGCGCTAATCATCAAAGCGGGCCCGCCACGACATGCGAACAAAAGCCCAAAGAAGGATTACAATATCTTGGTAGTAGAGAATGTTTGGTATACTAGGTATACTTCGAGATCTAAACTAGATCTAGGCGCAGATATTATAGATACAGACCGCAAATGTTTAAATTGAAGAAGTGTAGATCTACCATGTAGTGTAGTCTGCAGTCTATATCCTAAGTACTATAGATCGAGAATGGTGGAGAGCCTCCAGGCCGAGGCAAACATACCACCACTCTCACTCAGACGCACACACCTCTCACTACAATACGCAATTAAACAGAGCTCAACACCGGAAAATCCAGCGCACAACTGCATTTTTAAAACAAACCCAGAAACCATAAACAAATTCCAAAACAACGAAAAACTCATCATCCCTTTGGCCTCAGAATCCTTGAGGACCTCAAAAACTTAACACTTTTCTAAACAAGACATCCAACAATTTCTTTTCCCCGACCTCCCTCCGTGGCACCTCACCAAGGCAAAAGTAGATTTACAGCTGACCACACACAACATATAAAGCACAAACACCAAAACTTTTAAAGCAGAATACAAAAAAACTAATAGATAAATACCCCGGTGCAGAGCTTATCTTCACTGATGGCTCCAAAAAAGACAATGAAGTGGGCGCCACAGCCCTATCTTCCTACAGTACACACCAGAGAAGACTCCATCCTGAAGCCTCCATTTTCTCTACGGAGGTCATTGACATGGCACTGGACTCCGTAGAAAACTCTCCTAACAAATCTTTCCTTATCCTTTCTGACTCTCTGTCTTGCATCACCTCACTCACTGACTACACACTCCTACATCCAAAAATAGTTAGGCTACAACAGAAAATTCATACACTATCCGAAACAGGAAAAAACATGTTCGCATGGATACCTAGCCATGTGAGCATCCGAGGAAACGAGCAGGTAGACTACCTGGCGAAGAAAGCCCCATCCCTTCTGCTGGGATCAACGACAAACACTCTCCCTCAGACTGACTTTAGAAATAGAGTAAACAAAGTACACCTCGAGCCACTGGGAAAAGCAGAAAAACAATAAACTGTATGTTATAAAACCCAAACTGGAACAGCGAAATCCTTCGGACCTCTCCAGAAGAGACGAAGTCATTTTTACTCGATTGCGCATCGGACACGCGGCCCTGACCCACAAATACCTCCTACAGGGAGATGAGAAGCCGTTCTGTGTCGGATGTTCTGTGTCGGATACGACACAGATTTTACCATTAGACACATCTTAACAGAATGTCTAGACTTTGGAGAGATCCACAGGAAATATTATAAACGCAAGAAATTGCAAGACATTTTTTCCGTCGTTGGTCCCAGCAGAATTTTGAATTTTATGAAGGCCATTGGCCTTTATGGCAAATTGTAAAGTGAAACAATTTTGTTTAAATTTTTAAAAATTGTTATTTATAAAAGTTGTTTTAAATCGCGAATATATTTACACTGAATTTTAGTATTTTAGCATTTTAAAGTCTAATTGTCGACCAACCGTGCAGTGAACTGTTGCGAATGCTACCAACCTGTTTCGCGCGCTCATATGCCCTTATGCAGTTGCGAGCGCCGTAAAACCCTGTACTAAACTAAACTAAGATCTAGAATCTAGATCTAGATAGATCCAAGATCAACAAACCTGTCGACAAAATGATAAATTCACCTTAAATAAAGTGTTTGGTTCTAGATCTAGATTTTCCCACCACACTAATTTACTTAACTAGATCTAGATATGCATCAGTAGGATCTGTATCTGCAATGTAAGAACTATTACAATATTGTAGTCTACGTCAATTCTACTGGATCAACAAACCTTTCGAGATTCACTTTTCACACACACAAAAAAGAAACAGTGGGTGGCTCTATCATATGCATTAACTTTTTCAAACAGAACATCGATCGTAACTGCCAAAAACTTCGGCAACAGTCAAATCAGACGTCTTGTTGTCAATTGGTCGCTTTTAAAGCACAAGGGGGCTATCCCGAAAAATGCTGCTTTGAGAAAATCGAAGGAAAAGTTTTTGCCTCTTGTTCAGTTTCTTAAAAAAACAAGGAGAGTTTTCTCTTTAACCAAACAAATATACACACCAGTGAAACCAAACTCCTCCTATAGGTAGGGCAAGGCCCACTTTTGGTGTAGGTCAAGATTTCTGGAACCCCCCCGAAATCTGGGTTAGACCGATTGTCCTTAAAAGCGACTAATTAGTCATGGGAGGAAATTAGAATGTTGTTGATGTCTGATGATGTCTTGTTGACCTCCATCCCAAGGTCAAAGGTTGTTTCTTTGCAATCCCCCAGGGCACAAAGCAGCGCTTGGGGACTGCACAGCCATGCCCACTTTTGGTGAAGGTAAAGATTTCTGGAAACCCCCGAAATCCGGGTAAGCCCGTATTATGAATATTTTTTTTTGGGGGGGGGGGGAGGGGAGGGGATGGAATTGGGGGTGGGGATGGTAGTATCTGGCATCTGGGATTTACAGGACTATTGCATAACGTAGGATGAATTTGTAGTCGGTACAATATAATATTAATATTATATGACGGATAGGTACTGGTCAAGAGAGACAATGCTTAATATCGGAATCAGCGCATTGCGTGTCCTGGAGTTGCCGGCCGTAGCCGTGACAGTGCCAGACAAGTATGAGCCTGACAGACGCACGCCCCCAAGCCGGTCTGGCTCCCAACTACCTCCCCGCACGCGATGGGACGACAATAGATTGAAGGGCAAAAAATACTCGGTTAGAGCACTGATGAAAAAGGGAAACATAAGGTTGTTTCATCTCTTTCCCCTCTCGGTTTTTCCCTTTCCGATTTCGTTCCGGAGGGGTGTGTAGGGCTATGTGTGTTTGAGTGTGTGTGTGTGTGTGTGGGCGTGTGTGTGGGCGTGGGCGTGTGTGTGGGCGTGTGTGTGTGTGTGTGTGTGTGTGTGTGTGTGTGTGTGTGTGTGTGTGTGTGTGTGTGTGTGTGTGTGTGTGTGTGTGTGTGTGTGTGTGTGTAGTGCAGAGAGCAGACACAGAGGAGGAATAGGCATAAAGAGAAAGAGAAAGAGGGAGATAAGAGAGAGATAGATAGAGAGAGGTAAGGGGAGATAAAGAGAGATAGAGATAAATAGACAGAGAGAGAAAGAAAGAGAGAGTAATATGTGGGAGATAAAGAGATAGATAGATAGATAGATAGATGGATGGATAGATGGATGGATAGATAGAGAGAGAGAGAGAGAGAGAGAGAGAGAGAGAGAGAGAGAGAGAGAGAGGGAGAGAGAGAGGGAGAGAGAGAGGGAGAGAGAGAGAGGGAGAGAGAGGGAGAGAGGGAGAGAGGGAGGGAGAATATTCTTCCTGACGTCGGTACTTCGTGTTTCCTCTTCTGAAATCTGAACGTGGCTAATACTCTTTAAGCATTCCCTTGTTGCTCTGTACCATTTAAAAAGCTATTTGTTGCCGACCCGAGCTTATTCATTTGAAATGTTGGAGCATTCGAATACATTCAAACTCCTTTGCGGACATTTCAGCTTCTGCATATCTATAGATCTAGAGAGGGAGAGAGAGAGAGAGAGAGAGAGAGAGAGACGGATGGGGGGGGGGGGGCACTTTAAAACTACCTTGAGAAAGTAATTATCTTGCGACATCACAAGGGCTTTAGATTTAGCCCTTTAGCGTCAATCAGAAAATTGGCTACATGAATTACAACAGTGGAATGGTCAAATCGCTTTTCCTCTCTCCAAAAGGCCATGTTCGATTCCCAAACGGAGAGGATCATTTATCAAGCACAGTCAAACCTGCTCAAATAGTCATATGCCCTGTTTAGTTTTAGTAAGAAGTTTACTGCACCTGCAACACAATAAGGTCGTGTAAGTGCCGAAGATTAAAGGTATTACATGAGAGTAACACACACACAAAAAGAAAGAGTAGAGATAAAGAAGATAGATGTTTGATAGGAAAGCAGGAACCAACCACACCAGAGCACTCACCAACCCCTTCCCTGCCCATGACAATCATCTGTTCAAACGACCACTTGTCACTTTTCTCCTTCAGTTTTCTCTATAACGTTATCATGACATTCTCAAGACGCCCTCCTGTCGAAGACAACTACCTTTTCTTCTCGACAATGGGTGGCTTTCTTGGACCATTTCCGCTGTAACTCCTATTTTCGGGAGAGTGAATACCTCCTCCACACAGTCACAGTTTGGTCGTGGGAGACAGGGTGGAAGCAGCCTCCCTTCAAAATTGTTTATTTTACTTCAACGTTTTACCTTTTTTTGGCGTATGTTACCTTACAATATCGGGGCTGAGGGGAGCAAACGTCTTAAAAGTCTTTCTCTTATCTGTTGTATTGCCTGTTGCATGATTATGTTGTTTCTGTCTAATGTATATCCCATCCCCCCTCTATCCGTCTTTTCCTGGGCCCGCCTCTTCTTCTGTATACCTTCATACTTAAAATGTTTTCAATCGTCTTTTGTGTTTGACGCCATGGCTACCCATATGTTAGCCCCAACCAGAGTGGAGACCCTGACTGAAGTGTCTTTAGGCCATTCCCAAAGGAAGGACATTAATATCTCGAGTTCTTATGCACAGTAGAATGTAATTGTAAATGGACTGATTCACCAATGTTATGCTCATAACTGTGCCTGACCTGCAACAGGGAACTGCTGCTTTTTCTTTCCTAATCCTTACTATCGTCATTTTTTCCTCTACTACTTTTGTATGTTTGTCACAATCTTGTGACCCGTTATTTCTGGGATGCCTTGATAGTCGAAGCAGACTTTGTCCTGTTGAAGCTAGAGAGGTGAGCAGAGTAAGTCTGATTCCCCGTAAGGACTTCTCTGTTGACTTCCACCCCTTGGCGCTCATATTATGACCTTATGCAGTAAAACCTCTACCAAAACAAACAAGAGTGGAGACACCGGATGGGCCTTGTAGGTCAAGTAGGTTCCAAAAGGAGACCTCAGCTAGACAACCAGCTGACTACTAGGTGACCTCAGCATGACAATGTTGAAAAAGCTTACTTACTTTTTACTTTTACTTTTTCATCCTCTGTTGCCGTTAAGCGTCGAGGGGAGATGCGGTTTTCTATGGTACGCCAGCTCCGCAGCTCTTTCAGTTGTGATGTTATGTTTTCTTAGGGTTTCCTTGACACCCTCGATCCTCCTTTTGCGTGGCTTTCCTCTTCCTTTATAGCCTGAGTGCTTGGTGTTGTATGCTCTTGAGGCTGGCTGGTCAGGTGACATGCGTAATAGGTGGCCAAACCATTTTATCCTCTGTCTTTCTATGTAACGCAGACAGGACTCAGTGCCGATAGC
>NW_004798214.1:58758-59934 GCF_000002075.1 Aplysia californica | reverse complement strand
GAGAGAGAGAGAGAGAGAGAGAGAGAGAGAGAGAGAGAGAGAGAGAGAGAGCAAACAGGCAGATAGACAGACATATTAATAAGAAAAACAGGCAGACAGATGAAAGGACAGACAGGTGGACAGGCAGACAGACAGACAACCAGAGGCAGAGAAAAACGTCGTACCAATCGTAGAAGAATGCCAGTGAGGAGAGTGAATGAACGATGATAGAGAGGAGAGGGGAAATAACTCTTCTGCTGTCACCCAGGCTTGTGGGCTTCCAGAGATGGTAGCGCGCGTGCGTGTGTGTCGCCTCTGGCCGTCGCTCTGAACGTGTGTGTTTGTATGTGAGCTCCAGTGTGTGCGCGTGCACTGTAGCGTTCGTCCGTTCGTCGTCGCGGTAGGAAGGAGAGAGTGAGCGACAAAAAGCCGGAGGAGCGTACGGAACGACAGAAAGATCCTCCGCGCGCTCTGTCGCTCTCTTTCTGTCTGTCTCTCTCCTCCAACTGACCGCTGACTGACTATAGTATTGAATTATAGGAGTTGTCTGCGACTAAGGAATACGTGCTTACCGCGAGAGCAACGCACGTTCCTTCTGTGTGCGCGTGTGTGAGTGTGTGTGTGAGTTGACGAGCGACATATTGTTGTCGTTTAGTCGTTGCTTTCCGCTGTCGTTCCAGTCGGTCCCTGTGTCACAAGAAGGCAGTTCTTAAAATTCAGCAAGGAATTGACAGGAGTACGACTCAACACCCGTTTATTGACGACTTTTTTGTTCTTGTTTTTCCCTAATGCCAACAATGGAAGACTCAGTCAGAATTGGAACCTAGCCGAAGGAATTCTTAGTCGGCGTGTCAGCAGGTTTGTGAGTTGTTATTGACATATCAATATTATTTTCTTGAGCAGTGGATAGGCTGTTCGGCTTAGAGTCGTTTTTCAACTCACCTTTCTATTTTGAAATTCTAGGCTATTTGAAACTTTCTTTTTTCCATTTTTCGCTTGCAATGTTGTGTTGGTGTTAGCGTTGTTGTAATGGTTGTCATAAATAATGATCATCATCGTCATCATTAAAGTCGTTGCCTTTGTTAAAGTTAGTGTTAGTGATGCTACTAAACGTGGTCTCATTGTTGAGGCCACATCTATAGTGATGTAGTTGAGACTTGTGCGTTCACCTCCTCCTCCTCCTCCTCCTCCTCCTCC
>NW_004798214.1:38115-50615 GCF_000002075.1 Aplysia californica | reverse complement strand
CCAATTGGATTCGCCAAATTCTGTAGAGGGTCTCTCTTCCTGTCGTATCCGGCTCTAGGAGATTTTTCGAGTTCAAGGCAAGCTCTGAACATTTAGAGAAAAAAAAACAAGGAAATAACCCAGAACCACACAGAGAATCAATCTAAGATGAACCGTCTACTAGGTGTGGAAAAACATGAGGGATAGAAGACAGAGCGGCTCTTTGAGACTGGTGCCGAGAACCAGTTTTTTCTCTCACATGTATGGTATATCTAATATGATTCTATTGCTCTCTCCCTCTCTTTCTGCGTTTCTCTCTCCCTATCTCTCTCTCCCTATCTCTCTCTCTCTCTCTCTCTCTCTCTCTCCCCTCTCTCTCTCTCTCTCTCTCTCTCTCTCTCTCTCTCTCTCTCTCTCTCTCTCTCAGCCGATATGTCTGTCAGACTTTTTTCATCATCTGTCTCCCTCTTTTATATTCATCTCTCTTACTCTCTATCGTGTCTACCTCATTCTCTGTTGTATTATGTCCATGTTTGATGGGAGGAGATGATAGAAACGTGACACGTGGTCTGTTCCAGGGCTAGGACGTCTTCTCAATTAACTTGGCAGGTGGGCGAAGTTGACCATTATTGGACAGTGCATGCATTTCATGCTCCAAAGCTCCAGAGGTGACCGAATTATGCCAAAATGGCAGACTTTACTCCATGCATGAAGGAAAATTTGGCTGGCACCAAATCAACCCGATGAATCCGATTGGCAGCGTGCACTGGCCAGTAGGGTCTTGGTCAAAGTACCATAAGAATACCATCCAGTATCTTTGTCTTTCTGCGGGGATACTGTATCCAACAAAGTTCGGGTTGGCAATGGTGTAGATATATCGATGATGGTGTAGAAGATTTATAATATTTTCAGGTAATCAACCCTTGAATTGTGCAAGTATCTCAATATAAATTCAGAAGAGAGTGAACACCGAAACGTGGGCGCAGGTATCCCCAAAAGAGATAGGCGCGGGGGCGCTGTAAATTATCGATTTGCACAGAACCAGCCGGATTTAGGCTGGTGAGGTAAAAAAAAAAGAAGAAATGTCAAGCGAAACAACCCATGTGCACACGCTTTGAACAAAAAAGCAAACTGCATAGTGGCCTTGAGATTTCTAAGATCATTGCCGGAGATTTGGATAGCTGAAACAACGATTTCTTTTTGGAGGGGAGCGGGGGTGTTGTTTCTGTTCTAACCGAACGTTGTGGAAATTGTGCTTTTCTTCGCTGTAAAGACTGCGCAGAAGAGACATAATGATAGGCATTTAGTGTCACGAAAGAGCAGGCCAACGCAGAGAAATAGATGGCAGACAGCAAAAAAGGAATAAACTGCACATGAGTGTATTGTTGAGGTGGTCTGATCTAGCTTCGACACATAATATTGTAAGCCCTGTGTTTACGTTGATTAAAGATGGGCATTTTCAGATAAAGTGAATCTGTCGTAAATTGTATTTAGCAAGAGATGGGGTACTAAAGAGGAGGAGGGGGAGGAGGAGGAGGGGATGAGGAGGAGGAGGAGGAGGAGGAGGAGGAGGAGGAGGAGGAGGAGGAGGAGGATGAGGAGGAGGAGGAGGAGGAGGAGGAGGAGGAGGAGGAAGAAAGTAGAGGAAGAAGAAGAAGAAGAAGAAGAAGAAGAAGAAGAAGAAGAAGAAGAAGAAGAAGAAGAAGAAGAAGAAGAAGAAGAAGAAGAAGAAGAAGAAGAAGAACAACAACAACAACAACAACAACAACAACAACAACAACAACAACAGCAACAACAACAAAAAGATGGATATCAAATAAACGTTACAGAAATTCTCTTTTAGCCTGTCTCTGGCTATAAGCAGACCCTCCCTCGTGAAATCAAAATACATTACATAACACTGAACAATTTTGATAGCTTCAAGTATCATGGCAGTAATCTGCCTTTAAATGCCGGGATCAATGCAAAAATAGCTTTACATATGAAAAAACTAGTGCGTCCTTGGAAGACTCAGAGAAAGGATTTTGGACTGCTATGGAGTTCACAGAGCGACTAAGTTGAACGTCAACAATGCTGTCGTCCTTTCAAATTTGTTGTATGGTGTCAATACCTAGAATGTACAAAAGCCATGCCAAGAGGCGTAAGTATTTCCACGTGACATACCTCAAGAGAATTCTTACTATCAAAAGGCAGGTCAAATTACCAGAAGCCAAAGGGCAAATGCCGAGGGTCTGATTTCTAAGCTCAAAAAGGACTCAACTTACTTGGGGTGGCCATGTCAAAAGAATGTCTGATATCAGAATCCCAAAGGCAGTATTCTATTCTGAGCTGTCATCAGGGAAGTGTGTTAAATTGGCGCACCAAAACAGTGCTACAAAGACAATTTGAAGTATCTCTGGGGTACTTAAACACGAATCTTTTGACATGGGAGGGTATACTTTCTAATAGACACACTTTAGGATCAAAAGTCATGGTGGGTAGAGAGTCACAATAGGCTTAACGAATAAGAAATATTATTATATTGAAAACAAGACTGAAAAGAAGCCAGAAAACATCTCACACCCCACAAGAGGAAATGAAACTTTAAAAAATCAAATGTTTCAAATTAGGCAAACTTTTTTCTACCAGAATTGGCTACAGCAGAAGCCACCCATCAAATTAATCACTATTATATCTTTTATTTTGCTAAATATTGTCCTCTGCAAATGCACTAGTTGCCGTCAGACATTTACGAACGAACTATCATTATTACAACATTGGTAGGTCATTTTAATACAAAGCTTGCTCATTTTGTGCGCTGACGAGAAATATAGGTGCTTCAAGTTGGCATTTAACTTACCTACACATAATCTTAACGCTACCGTAGATGAACCTTGAGACGCCAATAATTCTATTAGTACAATATTGGACGCCTTTGCGTATAAACCCACGATCAAATCCTAAACGAGGTTGTTTGAGGACTTTTCAAGACGTTCCTGTCACTACAATTACAATGTTGCCAGAGATGCACTGCAGGTTCCAAAGCCACGTCCCTTAACTCATAAAGTACGTATCGGACACAAAGGTCCCATCAGCAGCAGACCAACGGCAATGCTGCAACACGACATTACGAACCATTATACACAAATCAGAGACACGAATTTGATTATTTCATAGTATTATGCATGTTGTTGTTTGCTTTAAAAAAATTTCAGATAAGATTAACTACTGAACAGTTTGCTCACATAGAAGAGTTATACATATACTTCAAGCGTTATCGAGCGACCAGAATGCACGACGTCAGTGAGTTAATTTACAACTTTACATTTGTAACCATTATGTTCGATATAACCATACTTAAAAATCACAGTGGACCTTAAGATGGAAGTCAACTGAACAAAGGCTACGGATGTAGATAAAACTAATTTTTGAAAGTTCAGTCTTGGTTATTACATATAGGTTTCGATAGGACTAGACTAAATGGACACATAGACTTTAAACATCTCCAAGTCAACCAAACTTTAGAACAATACCGTTAGGGTTCGAACCAGGACCATACGCTTCGTACTCCAGCAGGATACCCACTGCCTGAGCTAATGGTTCATCTTGTAACTTTGTATTGACACTATTATGGCCTACAATTGGACGAAAATAATAAGGGCAAATTACTTTCTTTTTTAGAACATTAGTTTTATGGAAAAAAGTAAGTAGCTGATTTCACGTACCACTGAAGAGTGTTCTCTCTCTCTCTCTCTCTCTCTCTCTCTCTCTCTCTCTCTCTCTCTCTCTCTCTCTCTCTCTGTGTCTCTTTTATTTACGATATGAAATATCGATGGCCGTGACATTGTTCTTCACTTAAATCCAAGGCGACGAACAAACGAACAGATAATAAGGAGATCTAAAAGGAGAAAAAAAGCCCTTCTTCTAGGAATACAGAGGGATGAGGGAATAGGAGGAAGGAAGGAAGGGGGAAGGGGGGTGTGTTAGGACAGTGACCTGTAATTATATTTCCCCCTTTCTCCCCTCAAGAAATTGTCAATGTGGAGAGCTTGAGGGTAGAAGATTCCTTCACACTGGAAAGCTGAACCGAGTGGAAGGAAATCTCGTCTGAGTCTCGTGCACGTGGGTTTTTAGCAGACGTCTGCCAAAGCCCGTGGCATCAGAAAACTTCCGGTTTCCTGTAGTTCCTTCCGGTGGTGCGGGAGTTCATCGAAACTATCAGTGGGTCACGAATCCTAGCTCTCCACTTCTGGGGGATCTTTCTTGACACTCACTGGTTTGTTTTGTTTTGTTTTTTGGGGTTTTTTTGGGTTACATCCGTGGTTAAAAAATCCATTTGTTTCTAAGATTACTTCATCGGTACCGTGCTGATTTCCATTATGCCAACACGTCTTTTTTTTCTTCTTGTTTTCGTTAGCCTTGTAATATTTTCATTGCGCAATAAACCCGCCGCTTTGCGATTACGAAATTCATCTTTATTAAACATTTTGTGTTCTCTTTGGGGGTTGAATGAATAACAAACGACTACGCTACTAGGAATGTGAAGGAATAAGAAAATGATTTTGATGTTGCTTATTAGTTCATCCATGTCTTCTTAGTGAGTTTTCCTTGTGTTTTGTGTGTTCCAAATGGTCTCTTAGTTTGTTTTATTTGAGGCTTTTTTAGCTGCACCTCTTTGCTTGTTTGTTTGACCTTCTCTTTATTATGTCTGTCCGCCTAACAGCCTCGCTAACGGATTTTTGGAGTCTGATTTCCGTTTGTTTGACTGATTCTCTACATGCTTCTCTGCTTTTATGTTTCTTTATATGTTCCTCTTTGCAATCTACAAATTTCCTTCACATCATCTCCCCCCTCCCCTGACATGCAAACACACACAAGGAAAGACATATAGAAATCTACACATATAAACATGCCCAAACACCCCCCCCCACACACATAAATACATAAACACACATGCACACATACACACATAAACGCATACACGCAAATACACATACACTGAGGCACACACACACACGCACCATGCACACATTCACACGCACTCACCACGTATTTCTGTAGCACACTCGAGCCCTACTTTAGTCATCCGACTGTTTTCGAGTTTTCTGCACGCTCTCTTAACCGTCGCATGACACGAAGATTGATGTAGTTCATGACAGCGTGACGAGTCATTTAATAAACTAACTTGACGATTCACGCCTGTTTTCCTAAGCCTTGATGTTTGTCCCACTACTGTGCATGGGACTTCATCGATCTCCGTCTAGTCTGTGGTCGCCAGAGTTTTGATGGACGCGTCGTTGTCATGTGTTCATGCCACAACACAGTTGAATCAAGCGCTGGTCACGTTTTGGGCTAATGAAATTTAATTAGCTAGAAAATGGCCACCAAAGTTTGGTGCCTTCCAAAGCTTGAATGTACTTGAAAACTACTTATTTTTTGCCTTTTTTCTTTTACGTTTTTGGAAAAATTCATACATAAATGTGTTATTTTTAGCGGTCATTTAAGGTGTTGCCCCCTAAAATAAATAGACCCAAATTGATAAACAGTGCAGACCAATCGGGAGATCTTTGATTTTTTCGATTTCAATATTTTGACGGGCACCTGATTTTATGACGATGCCACAAGTTATGTTCTAAGGACTTCAGCCTGATTGAAAGAACTGGAGTCTGTGTCTAAATGTATCTGCTTGTAAAGAATTCGTTTTCAATTGCTCTTTAAAATAGTTATTTGATAATTATATGAAGCTGTGCCATGACACCAAATAAACATTTTTAAGTTGTCACCCTTCCAGTCTGTCTGTCTGTCTGTCTGTCTGTCTGTCTGTCTGCCTCTCTCTCTCTCTCTCTCTCTCTCTCTCTCTCTCTCTCTCTCTCTCTCTATTGCCTGCGCTTTGTCCCCCAGCCCTCTCTCTCTCTCTCTCTCTCTCTCTCTCTCTCTCTCTCTTCCGCTTGCACTCTCTCCCCTCTCGAGCAGATCATGCAGGCGGTGCGGAAATTGGATGTTTGCTATAAAAAAAAGCTTCTCTAGGATAAGCAAAGAAAGCAATCAAGAAAAGGGAAGAGAAAAGACTACTAAAATCTACACGTAATAGAAAAAAAGGCCGTTGCAAAGCTGTAAATACTATTTTGACAATACCGCTGGGACCCGATTGAGCCACAATAATTGTTCACCAGGAAAAAAATCTCACAGTAATTACTTTATTATTATTATAAACCATACATCGAAACAGTTTTATGACTCCGAAGACGTACTTCTTCTAACTCTACTTGTCAGAGCCAACCCAAAATGATTGGAATATATAGTAACCCCACCCAGCAGACTGATATGTATGCTTAATGTTGTAACAAGAGAATCGAACTCTCGTCTCCAGCATACAAAAACGCAGAGACTAACAATCGCACCACAGACGCTGCTGTGTTTAAGGAATAACGCTATAAACGTGTGCCCGGCACCAGTGGTGCAGTGCTTTGGGATGCTCTTCAACTCGCACGCAAAAAGAACCCGACAAAAAACCCAAAACAAAAGCGATTCCTGGGTGGAAAAGATGTAGTATCAAATATCCCTTTCTGTGTGCTGGGATATAGTTTCCCCACATTGCCAGGTTGACCTGGGCATGCTAGGTTGAAATAACCCAACTCCTTATCGATCTAAAATGTGTCAGTATTGACGAAAAACAATTACAGCTAATCCGCACAATAATTAATTCGTCAATACTATTCACGGTGACGCTGTCGGCACAACAATAGCGTGTTTGAATATTATCGAAATGAAACACCAGGCTTTGACAGCTTTTGTGTGACTCGTGTGCTACCTGTGCCTGGCCCGTCCTTTTTATTCTCTTTCTGAGAGAAGTACAAGTTTTGGTCACTTTTATCTTCTAAACCTGTAACTTTATTCGTGTAAATGTGTTATTCCTCGAAAAGATTTCAATAAGGGTACTTGTATCTGAAATTGAGGCACAAACATAAAAGCCAAGAATTCCCCCTCGACCCCCTCCCCTAAAAAACAACAACAATAAACCCCCCCCCAAAAAAACCAAAACAAACCCAACAACAACAACAACAAAAAAACAAAAAACAAACAAACAAAAAACAACATGTAAACATACAAACAATAGCAAAACTCAGGTAATGTGTAGGACGAGCTGATGTTGTCTCACTTTGGAGAGAGTAGTCCGGGTTTCCAGTTTCAGTCGCGGATTTAACATAGATCTAGTTGTTACATTTATCAGGATTCAAGACAATAATATAGTTTGCATGCAGTCAGCCTGTTTCGCCTTGTTTTTTCTTTTTTCTTGTCCTCGTTGTCACCCTCGTCAACATCATCTCCCCCCCCTCTTCCTCACACACCCCTCTCCTCCATCATCTCCCCCATCTGCTCTTTCCCCCCTCTCTTCCCCCTTCATCTCCTCGTCTTTGTCATCGTACTCACCCTCCTCCGCATCATCCTCTCACCTTCATCATCATTACGTTTTTCCGCCTCCACCCGCCCCCGCTCACTTCATTCACTGCCTTTTTGCTTCGCTCTTATTTTCTCGTAATCCAAGTGCTTATCAACTCTCAACTCCCTGTGAGCTACCACTGCCTTATCACTGTCTTTAAGTTTAAGAGAGAAACCCACAGCTTCAAAGATAACCCCAAGCAGTGACGCTAAGTGATGTACCGGAAGTACGTCACACACCGGCTGCGCAAAGCAACTGCTCAATCTTCCTGTTCCCCGCTGCTCGTCCTGTCTTCAACCTGCCTGTCGCCACAGGCCCATCTGCATGCGCTGTCAAAGTCCAGACATGTGTTTGTTCTTTGAAGGTTAAAAAATGCGGGTTTGCTATGGAAGACAGACAAATACTAAAGAAGAAAGAAAAAAAGATAGATAGGTAGATAGAAAGACAGATGAGTATATAACATATACATATAACGTATATATATATTGGGAGCTCTCGTGGCCTACAGGTTAAGGTGTTCGACTCTCATTCAAAGGTCCCAGGTTCGAATCCGTGTTCCGACGGAAAAATGTTATTCTCTAAAATTGTCTCCTTTCCTGCTCTCTGGCAATATTCTGCCGTCTGTTTTCGTTTCCAATTTCTTGCCCCACCCCCCTCACCTCCTTTGCCCCCTCCTCTGGGCTCTTGGCTCTTACTGCAGCCTTTCTACTGCTTCTCCTTGGCTCCTTCTTACTGCTGTCTTTCAGCCACACCCCTGATCTTCTTGTAGGAAAGATCTACACCTAGCCTTCTCGGACAAGGGCGGAAAATCTCGGAGGTGCAAGTTGCGTTGGTTAAAGATCCCTTGGTAGTCCAAAATCGATAAGAGTAAGCTTCGGCTGCCGCCCGGCAAAATTCAAAAAATTTCCTACAAACTGAAAATGTTTTAATGAGTCCCGCGCCCTCATATGACCTAATGCAGTTGCGCTCGCCGTAAAACACTTTTTTGATATATAATATATAATATATATATATATATATATATATATATATATAAAGTGGGATGGAGAACTAATGAGAGAAACTCAGCCTGTTAGATGACCTTATGAACTTGTAAACTCAGCTACACCAGAAACGCATTATCATTATTAGAACTGATTTGAACGAGTCTAATGTTTCAAGCAAGAATTTGCGTTTATTTTTAAAGCAAAAATATTGCAAAAAGCTAAACGCGTTCGTTGTGGTTTGCAGTTCTAGGACTCCATAAAAGTTTACTGAAGTTACATGACGACACGCTGTAGTCCATGCTTTTGTTTGAGTAAGAGAATTGCTTCAGAGTAAATATTGTAAAAGGTGTCGACAAAAGAAGTACTACGAAGACTTAAAAGCCCGTTCGATATTCTTTAGTTTTCCGTTATTAATGTGGATGATGCATGACAAAGTAATACATTTTTTAATAGCCTTTGTATTTGCTTTGGCCTGTCGTTATGCCAGCTCCCGACTGTCAATGAAAACATTTTGTTTTATAACCGTCTGAAAGAGTTTATAAAAAAAATTCAACAAAATCTGAGGCTTTGTGACAAGATCCCTGCTTACATAACGATTCGAGCTTAGAGCCACGCTGGAGGTAGGAACAATAGAACGAGATTGTTGGACGCTGCGCATTGTCTAAGTTGAAGATGAAAGATCCTTTTTTAAAGTGGTTGTAACAAAAGCACAGTATGAGGCTATCCACCACCCTGTCTCCCTGCCCACCCACATCTACTCCTTCTGTTTGTCGTTTCCCTTTATACAGTGTGTCAATGTGTTTGTGTGTGTATGTATGCGTGTGTGTATACATGTGTGTGTGTGTGTGTGTGTGTGTGTGTGTGTGTGTGTGTGTGTGTGTGTGTAGAGAGAGAGAGAGAGAGAGAGAGAGAGAGAGAGAGAGAGAGAGAGAGAGAGAGAGAGAGAGAGAGAGAGAGAGGGGTGCAAAACAGACAGACAGACAAACTGACAGACAGACAGACAGATACGGAAAACGCGAAAGAAGGGCGAAAAAGGGAGAAAGAGAGAGAGAGAGAGAGAGAGAGAGAGAGAGAGAGAGAGAGAGAGAGAGAGAGAGACAGATACAGAGCCAGAGCCAGCTACAGAGACAGAAACAACAAAGAAACACTTTGGCGATGACTAAAATGGGGTTGCGCATACAATCCTTTCAGCATTTTTTAAAAGGGCATTACTTGCATTGTTACATGAGAGGCACATGGTATTTCCTTTTCATCAGTTACAGAATAGCATACGCGCTGAACGTTGTTAACCCTCGTTATGTGATTTGGACTAAGGTAAGTTCGGTTATGATTCGCTTCCTGTTTAAGGTAAGGAGGGTTCTGAGGGGCGTGATCGAAAAATTCAAAATCATTTTAAAGATTAGCACTTTCACAATATGAATGCGGTCTTCAAGACAAAAGCGGCATAGATGTATTTCCTGTGGATACAACGTATAGCGGCTGGATAAATTTATCCACAAAAGTACATTTATATTTTCACAAGGAGATAATAATACACCCAATGTTCACGTTGCCATTAAAGTTCAAATTATGAAAACTCATGAAATTTTTCATTTGAATTTAATTTTTTTAAAACAAAAAAACAAACAGGCATTCTGTTAACTAAGAACGTCGTCAAAGATTTTACAGCACGAAATGATGTCGTCATCACTTGGGAATACTCAAAGGAAATCTCTAAAACGTCGGTCGCGACAGTTGATACTTTTATAGGCTGTAACATGACGTTATGTGTCTTGACATAAAATGAAATCGCTCGACACTGCGCAAATTGAAGGGTGCTCCACTAAAAGAACGTCTATTTCAAGTTAGGAAATAAAATCATTTTAGCGGCGTCAGTGGCAATGTCCATTTAACAGGCATATGGATTGCGTTGGACTCTGTTTTAGAGAGTGGACCATCTTAAGTGTACTACTGTCGAACCTGCTCTAACGGCCATCTATATAGGACAATGCCCTGTACAAACAGCCACTTTCCTTTTCCTCCCTTGCGTATTAAAATCCCCCCCCCCTTTAAGATGACACTGTGTAAGGCACCCTCCTAAATAAGATAACTAGTATTCTCCTCGACAATGGGTGGCCATCTTAGACAATTCGGATGGTATCTTTTAAGGCAACGGCTTTTCTCCAAGGGTTTCTCGTCCATCAGGAAGTGATGTGGCGCACATGCACTCGAAAAAGGGATCCTGAGGAGCTTCCGTAATATAATATGTACGCGTGGCGTCGGTGGTTAGGCAACCGGACTCGCGTATTCATGAGATTGTGGGTTCGGGGAGTTCGAGCCTCTGTTCGGTCCGACGTTTTGTCCTTGGAAAAGGCATTTTACACGACGTTCCTACTTGGCTTGGTCCTTTCGGAGACGGACGTTAAACTCGGAGGTCCCACCTCTTAAAAAACCTGGTAGATTTTTTTAAACCTATACAATTTCACCGTTTTGTAAATGATAATATGTACGCTGTGCCCTGTCTGTTAATTCTTAGAAGTCAGCACGTCAACTGGCTAGATGCTGCCTTATTGTTTTGTCTTGCTTTCCTGTACTAGAACTGTATTCTACTTTACGGCATCTTAATTCTTCTCTTAAAATTTGATGTGCATAATACATGCTTGAAGCTTGACATCCATCTTTTCGTGCTGAAAATGTTAAGATTTGTCTATATTATTCTAAAATAAACTTGCAACGACAAAGCAGCCCTACGACTTGTAATATATATTGTAAGCAAGAGTAATGTCGTTCTAGTTCTTTGCTTTTTTATACTGTAAAAGTAACGTGCTGTATTATGCTTTACAAACATGAATTAATTACCCACGCAAAAAGCCTCGAAATAACATTGACAGGGACGTAAAACATTGCGGTTACGAGGTTTTCTGTCAAAGCCAATGCCCATGTCTTTCGATGGGCTCAACAGTCTACTCTATTAATCATCATCATCATCATCAATGTCAAACATATGTTTGAATGTCCAGGAACAATGGCAATTCAAATGGAGTTATTAGGACGAGTGGAGGTGCCGCTAAGCATATAGATAATGGAGCCGAAAAAGAGCCTCGATTTCGCTCGAAGATTTCTTTGTGGAGTCCGCCAGGCCCATTAAGGAAACAAACAAAAAATCATCATCTTCATCATCATCATCATCATCATCATCCTGGAATACTGGATCTGAAATAGACTCCGGCGATGATGGTTCGCCATCTATTTATCCACCCGAATGCTTCCCCAAAACCGATCCTAGTCTTTCCCTGTCACCAATCCGTTCATGTTCTCTAAGAAAGTTGTTTTTGGTATAACCTTGCCTCCTTGGAGATCTTTTTTTTTCAATGAGAGCATCATGCCAACGTTTTGTTATCATCCTAGATTGGGGAAAAAATATGAGAGAATATTTTGTCCCAAGATTTTAGGTTGGAAAGCAGTTGGTCCTGCCTATCCCATAGAACGCTTTATACCATCCCCTCCTCTCGTCCCCCGCAACTCTCTCCCTTCCCCTCCCCATGCACAACACACCCTTCCAGTCCACCCCTCCCCGAGTCCCCCACAAACCCTAACCCATAGACCCGGAAACACGCTTTCTGCTGACGTACATGCAGGCAGAAATGTTTACAGAAAGTCTTATATTATCGTCGCATAATTTAAACAATGTCGCCTTTTCTGTTTGTGACGATAAAATGATGACTAATTGTTACGAATATAGTTTGTTATAAAATTCAATGATCATAATCCTGGAATAGTACTTTTGGTTTATATTCGTTTCCATAATTGACCAGTTTCCGTCGCAGTGACGCTCGAAGATAAAAAATTTTTTTCGCTGTTTTCAGAGGTGGCATCCATCGAATATTTGTTGAGCGGATTTCTCGTTTATTTATAGGCCATAAAGGGTTATTTATAAAGACTCCAGGTTCTTTGTGAGCTGTATGTAAAGAAAACGAGATTCCTGCTTACAGCTAAATCAGGCTCATAAATACGCGACTTTGATTACTTTGGTTTAACGTCATTAATCTTTTTCTCTGCAGGAGCTACCAGACATGTTGCTTTCCTTCATTGTATTATTATTTTATTCTCTTTCTCTCTCTTAACACAACAACGGA
>NW_004798214.1:34810-35999 GCF_000002075.1 Aplysia californica | reverse complement strand
CAGAGAGAGAGAGAGAGAGAGAGAGAGAGAGAGAGAGAGAGAGAGAGAGAGAGAGAGAGAGAGAGAGAGAGAGAGAGAGAGAGAGAGAGAGGTGGGGGGGGGTGTAGGGAGAACTTCAATCAGGCCATGAATGTCAATGCTGATCTCCAGTTTTTGGCCAATAATGTTTAGATAATTCAGCTGAAGCCCTGGCCATACAGATGTCAGGTGCACACTCACAGAGTCGCAATGTACCGTTTTATTCTCTGGCCTTTCTGCTGTGGAACGAAGAAGAGTTAACACCTATTCGATTTTATTGAATAGGCAAAGTTGCCTCCGTGATTTTCAGCAGATATTTTTGTAGGTGGTGCCAGTTTAGCACCTTACAACCTTTCCCTCTTCATCAATTGTATTGGTTCGTTCGAGGTCAATCAGTCCGATTTCAGCGGAAACATCGTCTCTCAAGCAAAACATAGTTTTCTTTAAAAGAATTTTAGCTCTTATGGTAAAAGTAAAAATAACAATACTATATCCAGTAGGCTCTTTAAGTATTTCAATTTTAAAATATGTTTCCCCTTTCTCGAGAAATGTTACGCAAGTTCAAAACTCTCTAGAATGAGAAGTCGAATTTGTGACCTCGAAACAAGCCTTTTTGTTGTTTTTGTTGTTGTTGTTGTTGTCTTTTAGTAGCGTGACCCCAGAAACTCGGTGACAGTTATATCGCTTTAAAGCAGTTCATAGCAACCGCTACGTATCATTTGATCAAAAGTGGGAAGACCCCCAATAAGTGGGGAAGACATACCTCATACTGCTGTGAACGGAGGCTCATAAGGCAATGCAGGATTGAATCGACACTGCTACACAGTAGATCTAGATCTACATGTATAATAATTGCTTTGAACGTTTTCGCAACCTGAGTATAGCGTAACGATACTAATTTCACAGGAGCGATAAACGCAGCCCCGCACAATAAATTAAATGAAATAGATCTATACCCAGTCTGAAATCGCAAATATCCGTGACTGCCTGCAGCCGAGAAAAACGGGGAAAAGAAGACACATTATTTTTTCTTTAAAAAACGAAATGATTTCCGCGCTACAGGGCGTGATGGCATATAGTTCAGACATCTTCTCTGTCAACGTGTTGGTTTGAACGCCCGGTTGTAGTGCTTTTTGTGGCTGTGTGTGTATGTGTGTGTGTGTGTGTGTGT
>NW_004798214.1:23166-24483 GCF_000002075.1 Aplysia californica | reverse complement strand
CACACACACACACACACACACACACACACCTACACCCAAAACTCTCTCTCTCTCTCTCTCTCTCTCTCTCTTTCTCTCTCTCTTACTCACGCACTTTCTTTCTCGCCATGCCCTCTGTCTCTCCCACTTTGATAAAATAATTTAGACCTTCATTTTTCAACACTAGAGCATATACTCTGTGCAGAACTTCTTTCAAATGTCGCTTGTGCTAAAATATTCCGTCTTAAGAGAGAGAGAGAGAGAGAGAGAGAGAGAGAGAGAGAGAGAGAGAGAGAGAGAGAGAGAGAGAGAGAGAGAGAGCACTCACGTACACACTCTCTGTTTCTCTCATGCTGATAAAATAATTTAAACCTTCTTTTTCAATGCGGGCAGAGACCCTGTGCAGGCCTTCTTGCAACTGCCGCTTGCGCTAAAATATTTCGTCTTAAAAAGGAACAAAAAAAACCTCAGACAATTCAAAATCCTCTGAGCTTTGCATCAATCCCACTGGGGAAATTCACCTCCACACAAATTGGCTGAACTTATAGGGATCGTTCATTGTTTGAAACGTCAGCTAATATATCAGGACGACATTTGATCCCCGCGATTGATTTTCTTCCGAAAATCCCCAAAGACAAAAGCTCATTAAAGAAATTGCATTTGTCTTGCTTTTTTAAATTTAAAAACGATTCAATTATTATAGTAGTGAGTCTTATAGTAGTTCCCTTTTACAAGTTGGAAATCCTTTTTTTTTCTAAGTTAAGGGGGAAAGAAGGAAGAGAGTTGGAAACAGACTGACAAAAAGTTCATTCACCTTCATCTCACCAAAATGTTCTATTATTCTCTTCAATTCGAGTAAAGCATTTTAGGAAAAGAGTTGCCAGGGCATCTTCGATTATCTGAGCGAATGGATTGTGGTAAGTTTTTCCAAGACTTTTTTTTCTTAGCACGACTTGTACTCTCCGTCTCGCACATAGACGAATACAGATGTGATGTAGCAGTTTGACACGTCATCGACACACGCAGAAAACCTGAGTTCAATTCTTGTTTAGCAAGAATTTTATCGATTACCTCGGCCTTTCTGCAAGAAAATTGTGTCCCTCTCAACCCAGGTTGGGCCTGACCGGCAAGACAGAAGCCTGTTTCCTAAAGGATCTAAATTGTGTCATTGGGGCGTGGAAAAAAACCTTTAATAAAAAGGGACACATAATATGTAAGAACATGCGAATGGTCAAACGGTCATTCCATTTTATGAACCGTGTGTATACACACATCAACCCTTATGTATACAAACGCACACACACACAAAACACAAACACACACACACACACACACACA
>NW_004798214.1:20455-21569 GCF_000002075.1 Aplysia californica | reverse complement strand
ACACACACACACGCATAGATATACACATCTTTCTTTCCAAGAGTTGGCGCTCATAATAATATATGATATAGGAAACCATGATGAATGATACTAATCTCACCCCACACAACGAAAAGCAACCTGGTTGAAAATAGATAACACAGTATCATCTGATGTGGGATCGGACTGTAAAATAAGACCCCCCCCCCTTTTCCCTCCCCACCTCTCCCTTTTCCCTCGCTGTCTCCAAGAGATTAGAATAGTACTATGTGAGGGACGTATTTGTTTTTTTCACAAACAACAGATTGTGTCTGGGTATTCGAGAGTAAAATATTGATGATTCTTATTTTCTCTCCCCGCAAGGGGTCTCCACCTCCTCCCCCCCCCAAAAGCGTCCACCAACAATTCGGGTGTTCAGGTTCAATACACTGGAAACACATAATTATGCCAGGAATGAGGGACGAAAATGTTACAGAGTGGTGGTGGGGAAGTGCTGTTCTTGTGGTTAACATGAAATCTTGACAAAGAACAGTATAATTATTCGGGGGGTTGCCATGGTGAAAAAAAAGAGTGCGTACGTGTCAGGCATCTGGTGTCTGATATCAGATATGGAACGAAGAAATGTAAGATTAGTAGCTTGTGTACAAACAATAAGCGAAACAGTTGACGCCCTTTACTGCACAGTTGGGTTATTTGACGGGTGGGACCTCCGATTTTTTCGTTTATCCTCTATAAGACCGAGTCAGCTAGGTTGAGAGTCTTGAAAAACTCCACGAAAGAACCCGAGTTCGAGTACTTCTTATTTTGTAGAATTCAAACCGGGTCCGCCCGTGCCATGGCCCAGCACGATATGAACTTAGTGAACACGACGACTTACATGTTTCACTGGGGTTGGGGGGGGGGGAGGATTGGGCCAGCACTCAAACTTTATTTAACGCCAACCAAAGATAAATTATTTATAGAGACATCCACCATTTACGTCTAGGTGTTGTTTTCGCCATTTTTAGAGAGACCGTTAAGGGATAAATGGTAGTGTGACAAAAAGATCCACAAACTTACTGGAACGTTACGTTGGATTGGTGGTAACACATCTTCTATGAAATAATAATAACAACATCAATGATAATAATAATAA
>NW_004798214.1:16412-19331 GCF_000002075.1 Aplysia californica | reverse complement strand
CCCATCTCTCTTTCTCTTTCAGTCTGATCTCTATCTCTTTCTGTCTTTTCCACGCGCATACATACATACATACGCAGGCACACACACACACAAACACACACACACGCACACACACACACACACACACACACACACACACATATACATTCAGACAAATAGGGGAAGACAGAGGGAGATAGATAGATAGGTAGATAGATATATAGATAGATAGATAGATAGATAGATAGATAGAGAGAGAGAGAGAGAGAGAGAGAGAGAGAGAGAGAGAGAGAGAGAGAGAAGGGAGAGGGATAATATGCATGCCTGCATATCTGTATTTTGTATGTCCACGTTTATTTTACTTTGTAATTTTGGCACTTTACTTTTATATACTGGCGTCTTTGAAACAACTCATCGCTGTGTTTCCCGTGTCCTCAATGAAGGAGCTGTTTGCTTTTGAAGACACAGTCGTGAAGGGAAAAGTCAACCTTGGTGCAGTGCTACAGAAAAGTTTCCCTCATCAACCATTCTTTGTGAGGTGTATCTAGCCCAAGGAACAAAAAAGAAGAGAGATGAATTTATTGATCGACATCGGGGCTTTTGTTTCACAACGGCATGCACCAAAATCAATGCGTGAAATAATACGAAAAGAATCTTTGGTACGCCTTCTCTGATCGTCAAGGTGCATGCAACGCCTTGTTTTCTAAATCTGCTTTTGTTCAAAGTTATATCCGTTTGTCATCCCGTCTGAAACTATTTTTACTGTCGATGTTTGACATTAATTATTAAACATCTGGTCATTTATTCTTGACTTTTGGCTCCATGTGCAGTTTAAAAAAAAATTTCTGCTATGGGGGTTTAGTGCATTCACGCTGAAACTTCTGGGGCATCCTGAATCTTTAGCCGATTCGTTTGAAGTCCGGCCTTGCAGACATGATTGGTGTTTGATAACGTAGGGTTGGTGTTTTTACGACCCCATCGATACAATTTAGACAATTCAGGGACGGGCTTCGACCCTGCGTGTCATGGACAGCTCAGAATGAGCGTACTACAATGTCCCAGCAGAACGACCGAGACACATAATAAAAGGTGTCGCGACGTTGTGGAATCAGGCGCTCGTCAATTTTTGGGCATTTGGAGTTATTGGTATCATATTAAAGCTTGTTCATTTTGATGAAAAAAATATCTATTTATCTTGGATACAAGTGGAGATATTGGCAATTGAAGGAGGTGGGGGCCACCTGGTTTCAGAAGTAAAATGTGCAAGAAAATGGACACCAAAGTTTAGTTATTTCCGTAGCTTTAGAGTACGTGGAAGCTGACAATTTACTTTTTTTGCCTTTAATCAATGCTTTTTAATATAATCCATATAGAAATGTGTTCTTTAATTTAATGGACGTAGAAGGTGTTCAGGTAAAAAACAAAGAATCGATAAAAATTCCTAAACCTGCGGGGAAAAGCCAGTTTCTTCGTTTTGATTATTCTGACGAGCACCACTCGGGAATCCAACTCGGGTCTCTTGTGTACGACCGCAAAGAGCTTAACCGCTGCACAACAGCCACCGGTATAACGGATTTCATAGTATTCACAACCAACTTAAAGCGGCCAACACACGCACAAACTGTTGGTCAAACTTTTTGATGTCAAAAGTATTGACAGTTTGACTTTCTCCCTACATGCTCAATATATATTGCGCAATGATCAGTTAGTGCATAGATCTCGCCATGGACGCACCAACTGTCAATACTTTTGACGTCAAAATGTTTGACCAAAAGTGTGTGCGAGCATGGGCTACTTAACAGATGGACACGGGGCCCATACACCTTTTAAAAAAGCGTCAAAATTTTTATGCACAATCGCACACACACGTTTTCTTGGTTTTTTAAAAATCAAAATTCAGTATTGTCGAAATATTCGACATGGATACATCAGTAACCATAGCACTAGTGTTCCCTCGGCAATCAACTACGAAATATTATAGATGTTTAGTCAAATTTTTTACAGGAGCCCACACATGCATAAAACATTTGACGACTCGTCAAAAAAAATCACACAGGTTTGATCCGTCAAAATGTTTATTCAAATCTTTTTTTTGGCGTTACAACGCCCTACACGTAGTCAAATTTTGCGTCCAAATTTTGATACAAAAACTTTGACGCTTTTTTGAATGTGTGTGGGCTCCTTATTGATGTTTGCCTAGTGCACAGTTGTGGGTTTTCTCCTCTTCCCTCCTTCTTTATCTGTATGTTACTATCTAGTAACACCTCTTTTCTTAGGCACATATAGGACCTAATTATGTTACCAGTGCCGTAAAACTCTCACTAAAACTAAGATTAGAACAAAACCAGAAAAAAACGTGCTTAGAAAAAAAATGCTGTGAGTCATGATTAGAAGAGCAGGCTGCTGCTGCAAGTGGTGTGAAGTTCATCTCGACCTCTTTACTTTCAAAACGATTTTTCCTCCTGGCCTTCAGCTATTGTGGGAGTTTATAATTCGTTGAATCGGCTACCCCTTCTTAAAAGCATTACACAATCTTTTCTTAAGCCAGTTTTATTTTAAGTTAATACAATTAAGTGAGCCTTCCAGCCGTGTGAATAATATTATGCTAATCTAGAATGTGGAACAGATCATCATAAAAAGGCCAAGGAATTTAGATCTTTGTTATCCGGGTAGATCGCTTTTCCGACTGTAGAAGATAATTGCGATGTTTTACTGGAGGCTCGATCCACAAGGCATTGATTTTCCAAGCCACATTGTCTCCTGTTGTGCCATGCAGTTGACGGTGCGACGTTGGAAAGATCATCACCTGACATTCAGGAAATAATATAATATGATATACCGGAATATATGTATGTATATATAATATCTACCTGTCTATCTATCTGTCTATCTATCTATCTATCTATCTATCTATCTATCTATCTATCTATCTATCTATCT
>NW_004798214.1:13732-15871 GCF_000002075.1 Aplysia californica | reverse complement strand
GAGAGAGAGAGAGAGGGAGAGAGACATGTGTGGAGGTGAGAGTGAGAGCAAGAGATAAATATCACAAGAGAGTGCGAGAGATAGATAGATAGACTGAGCTTGCCTGTCAAGGCTGATCTGAGCTAAAATGGATACAACATCCCAGCAGAAAGACCGAGATACTCGATAAAAATTTCTCCCAGGTTGAGAATCGAACTCGGATCTCCTGTGTGCAACAGACATCCGAAGCGCCTAACCACTAAACCACAGACACTGGTATAAACATCTCTGTCTCCCTATCCCTATCACACAAAAATCACAGCTATAACACTTCCTCGCTATTAGCTGGTGGCCATACCTATTATATTTAATAGTTGGTCCTGTCCAGAAAGTTAAAGTGTTTGGAACGACAGGAGGGCTAACCCAGAACAGACAACCACTCGTTCTCCGTTATCATGGAATAATTAGTCTTAACGCTGCCTCACAATTATACGATGACTATAATGCATATTGCGTGTATATTATAGTAGATCTAGGTCTCGTTCGGAACGACCCGCTGTTGGGAACGACATGAGGGCTAACCCGTAACAGACAAAAACAAAAGCAAAAACAACAACAAAAAAGACCCACCAAAACCAAAAACCAAAACAAAATTAACGAACAAATCTATATCCCTAACTATGTTATGGAATAATCACAGCTATAACGCTTCCTTGCAATTAGCCGATAGCTGTACATATTATAAATTGGTCTCGCTCAGAACGACATGAGGGCCAGACGCAATAAACGTCCTGTCTGTCGTCCTTCATGACTCTCCCGGCAAGCACTAGTCTAACTCCTCAGGAGTTGTCTCCTTTGATTTGTCGGCTGCCGGAATCAGAGCTCAGTAGTGAGGGCACGCCCTTGGCTTTTACATTCGGGTCGGCCCCCACGAGCATGAACCGTCTGACGTCATTTCCGGGTCTGGGCAAAAGTTCTCAGCAGACGACGAATCATTCCTTACTTTTAAAAGGTCTCTTAGTCCTCCGTTTAAAAACAATAAAATAAAAAGAAAGCTATAAGGAGACTGCTTCTCTTTTCAACACTTTGAACGATTGCACGTCTTTTATATATTTTTAACGTTCTTCTGATTTTGTTTTTACCCAGTTTTTCCTTTGAGATTTCTCAAATCTTTTTCAAGGGGGTGGGCGGTGGCGACCTGCGAATTTCCCGACACAATCTATGACATTTGCTTCTGTTTCACCGTTTTCCTCTTGGTGCCAAAATACGATCTGTTGAGTTTTGCAGCAGTCGAGGCAGACCAAGGCTGAGGGAACACAGTGTGCCATGTGTCCTTTAAACAGAGACTGTAAAATCCTTGTAGTAGTTGTAGTTGGTCATGATGATGTTCGTCGCCCTTTGAGCGCAAATTTGACCTTGACTTCGCATCAGTAGGGTGTTGGAAGAGAAGAGATGGCTGATCAGGTCTGTCTTTGCCCGGAAATGTCTGTCGCAGTGGGGGCAGGGGATGTGTGAGAGCTGAATTAGACTGGGAGGTGAGGCTTTCTTTGTCTTTTTTTTAAACTGACGCCTCTTTTCTTTGCCTCTGATTCGTCTTTCTTGGAACTTACCAATCCAGATTACTGGCGCTCATATGACCTTATGCAGTTGCGAACCTCTACTAATACTAAAACTAAAATCCAGATTACGTGTTACTAATAACTACAACTATTCTTGCAAGAGGCCAAGAACGTTTCTTCTTGTTTTTGACGTTTTCTGTCCCGCTAACTTTCTTGCTAGCCTGTTGCCTGGGTAGCCAGGTTAGATAAATCAACAGGAACAGCAGCAACAAAATCAACAACAACAACAGGTTCGACAACAACAACGAAAACAAGAACCCACCAACAACAACAAAAACAACAACAAAAGTAAATCATTATTAAAAAATGCTACATAATTAGGACAAAGGAAAGAGTAGCAAAATGAGGAGCAGAAATGATCCTCCATTTCAATTCTTGGAAGAATCCCTTTTCAGCTAATCTCTTCCTCTTATTGTGGTTTATAATAGCCCTGTGGGATGTAAAACGAGTATTTTTCTCCGAAATCGATACTGTTAATATCAGTAAATACAGGGTTTACTTTTCCCAGTGTTTTTTTGGGGGCCGCTTCTCTGAACTCCCA
>NW_004798214.1:12325-13502 GCF_000002075.1 Aplysia californica | reverse complement strand
ACTCTCTCTCTCTCTCTCTCTCTCTCTTTCTCACCACCCCCCCCCATTTCCATATGTCTTTGTTGACGTTTTATAGCTGCAATATTAATTTCATCTATATGGTGACCAAAAAGCATGAGATTCTTCAGTGGTTGGTTGGCGGGTGCTCTGGCGCGGCTTGCTCCTTCTTTACTATTAAACAAACATCGTCCTTATCTCTCCTCCTTCTGTTACTCTCTTGTAATACCTCTAATTTTAGGCACTTTTATGACTTAATTGTGTTGCAAGACTTAAGTGCCGTAAAACACTTACTAAAACTGAGAGATTCTTCAACCATTCCCGCTGACTTGGGCAGCTGCTGATCATTAGTCAGTGTTGTGCTGATAAACAAACGAGGAGGCCTCGGGCGTTAAGGTTCGTATCTTATATAATTTTACAAGTAAGTAGAAAGACTGTGGTTTCAAAGAATAAACTGTTAAGAATTTCATGGAAGGGAAAGATATCATTTGGGGTAGCACTTGAAGAAGCCCACGTGGGTCGAACACTAATAAAACAATTGGGGAGAGACACAAACGCAGTTTATGGGACTCTTGGACCGACGTAAATGCCTTGAGCATCTTGCTCTTACTGGAAACATATAGAACAGAAACGAGGCAGGGTAGACCCGGAAAACCTACTTCGGTAAACCATAACAGATGGGTGACGTGAAAAGACCAGGATAATATAGGTTTTTTTTAGAGCATCCGGACAGAGAAATGAAAGGCGAACTATGATCGCCAATGTCTCTTTCATATCTGGCACTTTATGGTGATGATGAGAAAAATGCTATTCCGTCCGAACAGACAGCAGTTTTGTGTATTTTATTTCGGGTGATGATAGCAGTTAGGGCTAGACGCCATGCCAATGCATACCAGAAAAAACCGTGTTTGCGGACAGAACAAGGAAAGGATTGATTATTTCCACTCGGTTGTATTTTTAGTGTCCTTTCTAACTGCAGTATGTAAGCATTTTATTTTAAGATGTATCCTTTCCTCTGTCTTCAAAAGACTACCACCTTCTGCTGTCTGTTCCAAGGTTCTGAAGATGTTCTCTCTCACATACAGCCCCATCTCCATCTCTCTCTGGCTTTCTCTGTCTCTGTCGCTGTCTGTCTGTCTGTCTGTCTGTCTGTCTGTCTGTCTGTCTGTCTGTCTGTCTG
>NW_004798214.1:9000-11863 GCF_000002075.1 Aplysia californica | reverse complement strand
CTCTCTCTCTCTCTCTCTCTCTCTCTCTCTCTCTCTCTCTCTCTCTCTCTCTCTCTCGCTCTTGCTTGTCATGTAGGATTCTCAGTGTTTTAGTCTACCTCCCTTCCTCTTTCAATGTATAGTTCTCAACAGAGTGTTTCATTTCGCATTCTCATGTTTTCTCTTCAACATACATGTCCTCTTATGTAGTAAGCGTATACATAAAAGAGAGAGGGGGCATTTGAACAGAGTTCGTCTTGAAATTGTTGTACATTTAAATCATAGATGGTATTGAAATTATTAGTTTCCCATGAAAGGATCATTTTGGCCCATCAACCGTATGCCTTATTTGCTCTTGAGGAGTGTTCGAAAACAAAACGTATTATACACGTTTCATCGGAGTTGAGCGCAATGCAGAATTAATAAGGAGCAAAAAAAAAGGGAAAAAAAGGAAGAGGACCTTCCAAACAAATGGTCCCATCGAACATCCGGAACATATCACCAGGGTTATTGGAGCAAAGAGGAGATGCTAAAACTAAAATAAAAGTTACCTGCCAGCCCCTGGGATAGCTGTGTCAGCCCATTAGGAACCTGCGGCGGTCGGCGACGATGTGTCCACTTTTGTCCAGGCACCGACAAGGCGTGCGTAACAGTGGTCATTCTAGTGGTCAGTCGATCGATACTGTGCCGCACGTGCGTGATCGTGAGGCGACCAGGCCATGGCCAATGCTCTTCCGGGCCGTTAAACACCCGCGTAGTTGACCATACTTTGAATGCAGGCTTTACGGTGAAATGAAGTCGTGGGGCGAGGATCGGTTTCATAATGAATTTGATGCAATTATTGACCAGGTCTTTGAGCCGGGTTCTACGCTTTGTTTCATTCTGATTTTACTAAACACAGTTCCTTTTGAAGTCTTCATTTTATGTTAAGCTCTGTTTTCTATTCTCAAACTTATAAAAATATCTGTCCCGGCTAGGGCACCGTTACCTCACTCAACTGATATCTCGCAGGATTGCTGTGTGGACAGTTGTGATTTGAATGCCCAACCTATTGTCCTAGTTTTTAAAAGATTGTGCAGTTTGTGTTTCGCATGGCTTGTACCTACCTGCTCCATCCAGTCTGAGAAAGACGTTTAATCCGAGGCAATTTCTCTAAAATAACCGTACTATTTTAAAAGGGACGTAAACCCAAAAGAAACCCACTCTCAGGCCTATGCATGTTTTTAAAGAAGTGACCTTTCTGACACCTTTAATATCGTGTATCTTGTGTTTCTACCTTTTCTCTTATGCTGAACCCGTCACAAATCTTAGTGAAGTCTATGTCAGCTGTCTTCGTCTTTCCGTTGTTTTATTTATTTTCTTGGACCTTGAAAATTGATTTGATGTTGTGTTGTCCATTGCCGCTTCAACGCGTCGTTCTTAAAAACACCAGTGTGCTTAGAACAGATCTAATATGGAGCATGTTGTTCTAGCTCATAACGTAAATCCACACAATTTTGCATCTGGAACTAACGCACATCGCAGTGCACTACCATCTTTCTTCTTCGTTCGTTTTGTGTCACCTTCAACAAACTTACATAATCCTAAAATATGAGACTGAAAACTACATGTGAAAAATGACATTAGTCATAAACTGAAAATCGCGAGGGTACCAATTTTGAACGCTTGTTGACTAATAACTGTATTTCTGTTCAACTGTTGGTTGATTATTGTTGTTAGATTTGCCATTCAACAACACGTTGAATAATAACTGTATTTCTGTTCAACTGTTGTTTGATTATTGTTGTTAGATTTGTCATTCAACAACACTTAACAATACACTACCAGTCGAACAAATATGAAGTTACGAGTTCACAAGCTTTTAAAATTGGCATCCTCACAATTTCCAGTTTGTGACTACCGTCGTTTTCCCCCTGTAGTCTTCAAATGAAATCAGCCCAAAATAACAATCAGTGAGGACAGGGATAGTAAATTGATATGAGGTAAAATGAAGAAGGAAAGGAAAGCTGTTTCTTCGTTACACCCACTGCGTCTATGTACACATCTGCAATTTTGCTGTCTCCACTTACACTGATGGCAAAAGCTACATATATAGGCTACATAATTCTTTTTGAACACGGTTGAGACAAAATAGTTGAATATAGTAGACATGTACGACGCCTTACCAAAGTGGAACAGACGACCACAAACGCGAATCAAAACACACAAAAAATATCTGGGTCCAAAATATTCATGGTCTGTTTAAAAAAAATATTTTTGGGATTAAGCCAGTCATGGCCCTTGAATAGTTGAAATCAATCCTGCAACAGGCTACTTTTACTGCTCTGGCTAAAAATACCCAGACTTTCCAATGCAAGTAATGTATTTGCCCTGACAAAATAAAGAAACTTTGCAAGGTTTCATGAGAACTTCCCTGACGCTGAGTCGGCAAATCTAGGTGCCGTTGAATTGGTTCTTTTCAGATGCTAATTTACTTTCTTGGATATTCTGTTGCAAGGTTCTCAGTTTCCTTTCCTTGAACCCTCCCCAGCCTCTTCCCCAGTTTCCCTCGAACCATCTTTTCTTTTTCCTCTGGTGAATCTATAATCTGTGTCTTTCAGAACTGATTAGCGCTTTCTTGGCAGGGTTTTGAAATAATCCCATCTGCTCCATTGACACCGTTTGTCTGCCCGTTTCTGTTCTGTTCGTTTGTTTGTGTGTTGTTGTTTTTTTAATGTGGGTATTTTAACGCCCCCGTCGACTCAGTTTAGTTCATTTAGGCCAGACCGGGCTGAGAGGGATGCAACACCAAATAAAAAAAGAACGAAATACTTGTTAAAAATTTTCTACAACTCTGGAATCGAATTCGGGTCTCCTGCGTGCGACAGTGAAACGCCTAACCACT
>NW_004798214.1:6462-7809 GCF_000002075.1 Aplysia californica | reverse complement strand
TGCTGTTGAAGCTAAAGAAGTGAGCAGAGTAAGCCCGATTCCCTGTAAGGACTTCTGTGTTGACATTCACCACTTGGCGCCCATATGACCTTATGCAGTTGCGAGCGCAGTAAAACCTCTACTAAACAAACAAACATCCCGTCCAGTCCGGGTGGCCAATACACAAAGGGTCGAACCCACTTTAAAAATCTGATCTCTATCTATATTGTAAGTGTATGTGGGCATAAAACATTTTCAATAAAGAAAACCCGTATTTTTCCCTCTAGAGGCTACTCCATAAGGAATGAAAATTTTACCTTGACTACCGAGCCTTGATCTCCGAAGGTCAGATGTCTACGTACCATCTGAGAGGTACAGGATGTCAACGAATATAATTACCAATGATGTGTAGACGCGTTACACAACCCTAGAAGGATAAAACAAGTTTTGCCCTGCAGACAAGCTTTTGTAGGACCCTTCTTTTAGTGGTGGTCTGCGGGTGCTCTGGTGTGGTTTCCTCCATTTCCCCCCATCAAACATCTATCGTCCTTAACACTTCCTCTTTTTTATGTTACTCTGTACTAACATTTCTGATCTTCGGCACTTATATGACGTAGTTGTGTTGCAAGTGCCGTAAAACTCGTATTAGCAAAAAACTCTCTTTTCTTTCGTTTGTAGAGACCAAAACAAAAAAAAAGAATTTTTTCGTAAAATCTCACCTCCGTGGTCACACCTTCATAAATAACCGATCAGTGACGTTACACCTTTACCATACCGTACCTCATGCCTTTTTGATCGAGAACTGTAAAGACAATCCACTTTTCAATATGCTTCGATTTCTCAGTAGACCATGTGTTATTAAAGGTACATTTGTATGCTATGTATCGGTAGTTCGACCAGTTAGCTGACTCGTCTCTGACGCCACTGGTCTCATACGTCACCCGTGTGACGTAGATGAGGAAGTAATACGTCTTTTTCTCCAGTTAATTTACATTGTTTTGTTAGTTTGCGTTTTATTGCTTTTATGGGGGGGGGGGGGGTTCTTGATTTTTATAAGGATGAAGAAAAGTAATAGCTTTGGTAATAGGCAGGAAGGCTCTTTTCGAAGTTTTGAATAACCGTTTTACCCTTGTGTCTCATCCATGTGATCCGGATGTGCACCTGTGGTGTAATTCGTAGTATGGTGATAAATGGGAGGAATATTCTGAGCATGCGACTAATAGTCAGCAACACCAGTATTCCCTGCGGTGGCTAAAATAGTACAATTATAAAGTGAAGTAAGCAGGTTGGGTAAGGTTGTTCTAGTGAAGACATATGATGCTTCCTTTGTGATTCGGTGTGTGTGTGTGTGTGTGTGTGTGTGTGTGT
>NW_004798214.1:4821-6362 GCF_000002075.1 Aplysia californica | reverse complement strand
GTGTGTGTGTGTGCGTGTGTGTGTGTGTGTGAGTGTGTGTATGTGTGTGTATGTGTGTGTGTATTGGGTGGGTGCAATGCTATTAATTAGTCTTTGAGTTTTATTATACACGGTTAACTTAGTTGCTCGAGAGAAGAACAGACACGATTATTGACGTAAGTATCAGCAGCATCCATCCACAATGACGACGCTGACAGAAAACAGGGTCGTTTTTAGAAATCTCAACTGAATTTTCTCATTAGTCAACATGATTTCTCTTATATTTATAAGCCAATATGGTCAAAAGGACACAAAACGAAGTGGGTGGTTAGCAGGTGCTCTGCTATGGTTCGCTCCTTTTTTCCTATCAAACATTATATCGTCCTTATCATACCTTCTTCTTTTTTATGTTTGATACCCTCTTGCAACACCTCTAATCTTCGACGCTTATATGGCCGTATCATGTTGCAAGTGGCGTAAACTCTTACTAAAACTAAAAACACAAAACGAAGGACGTCTCACTGGCGAGACCACAATGCTCAGATACAAGCACTCCACGTCTTAAGGTCAACGCTGAGCCCCGCATCGACCAGTACCCTTCGGCGGCCTACTTCTGCCTGACAGGTTCAGACGCGGTCGTTATTTGTGGCGGTTATTTGTGACATCCCTGGAGAGTCTTCCCGGCCCGAGGAAGACATCAGGGGCACCCAAACGCCGTGGGATTGTGACGCGCAATTTGAACAGGCCAACGGATCTCATCGCCGGGTGTAGAAAGATGAGAATCTCGGTCCAGCTTTATGTTGGTTTGGGATGATATCTCGTCTCCGAGTGGCAAATGATCAACGTCTCCTGTGTGCCCCTAATTGACTTGTGGGGGGGAAAAGGAAGAAATTGTTTGTTTCTTGTATGAGCTTCACGGCGGTGGTTGGCGGGTGCTCTGGTATGATTTGCACAGTCTTTTCTATTAAACATGTATCGCCCTCATCTCTTCTTCTTCTTTTTTGTGTATGTTACTCTCTTGTAACATCACTAATCCTTGGCACTTATGATTTAATTGTGTTCCAAGTGCTGTAAACGGTTACTGTAGCAAAGTACTGAACAAAAAATGAGTAATATTAAAGGAGAGCCCCACATTATTATGCGTATTTAAGTGTTTATTTGGGGTGGGGGTGGGGAGGGGTCATTCTTTGCGGTATTGTTTTGTTTTATTTTGTTATTTCTTTTTTTTTTTTTTTTGGGTTGGCGGAGGCGGAGCGTTGGGAAGGGAGCAGGTTACTGCAAGGCCCAATCCTTGGTTGACAAATGACAGATCAGCAAGAAAAAGAAGCTCCGAAAGCGATATACAGGGAGTTGGGACAGAAGTTACCCTAAAACGTTGGCGGTGTAACGTGTTCACCATATCAGATGGGGAGAATTGCTTGTGCGACGACTGGCTTTTCGATTCTCGATTCTGCCCGGAGTGAAAGAAAAGTTGTTGTTATCGATCCAGGGGTGAAAGTAAAGAAACACGCCACTTTTTTCATCATTCTTGGAAACATTTGTGTGTGTGTGTGTGTGTGTGT
>NW_004798214.1:2358-4241 GCF_000002075.1 Aplysia californica | reverse complement strand
TAATCTTCGGCACTTATATGACCTTATCGTGTTGCAAGTACCGTAAAACTCTTACTAAAACTAAAAGCAATGTCGGTTACGCTGCTTTTAGGTTGACGGTCTTGGGGTGTGTCCTTGAGCAAGACGCGATACTAGTAGCTGAAAAAACAAATAACAAAGCACTGCATGTGACGACCGCAGCAAGATAGGTTTGTAAAATGTTTTGATTTAGTAGGTTACATTGTTTATTATTTGACGTTGACGTTTACCCTGAACTACCTTATTAACGAGTCGCTTTGTGCCGGGTGCCTGCAAAAAGAGAATCCGTTTTAAGGCCAATGAATCTATAATTTTTATACTAATTTCAACAAAGCATTTAAACCCTATCCTTGCGCCCTGTGGTCATTGTGTACACCCGGGGTTGTATTTTTCAAATTTTAGAATACTTCTAGTCCGAATATGTCTTTGAAACTTTCAGTATTTTTCAAAAAATCATTTTGACAGACTGCTGTGCATAGCGTACGGATTGGATTAGATCTAACAAGTTAATTTCCTCTTTGGAAGGTGGTGGCACAGAGTTCCACAAGGATAGGGTTAAGAAATAAGATTCACACAAGGGGGCCACAAATTTGTCAATACGAATAAAAATCAAAATGAATGTTCAAGAATCATCAAGTTTTTAAAACTTCAACCAAAACTGAGTGAAACGCGAAGCTTTTAGACTTTTTGAAAACCAACCACAATGAGTATGGAATTTTGGGTAATCCTGTGGCATGCTTCTATGGCGATTCTTTACACGCCCTGTTCAACACTCAGTTTCAGTTGTTCGATTCTTTATAGTTTGTTTTAGTAGTTTCTGTTTGTCAAAATAAAGCAAACAATTACAGACAAAAAAAACCAACAACAACAACCCCCCCCCAACAAAAACCAAAACCAAAACAACAACAACAACAACAACAACAACAACAACAAAACACAAAGGAAATAATTGAGGTGAAACAAGTCCAGTGAATGTGCTGGCCATTCGTTTCCTAGTTTTCAGCTTATAAGATGTTCCTCAAACCTTTCTTGCAACCATACAAGGCCCTCTTTTTATGTGAGGGGTGCAGCCCCCAGCCTACAACAACTCCTTTTCTTCCCCAAACTTCTCCGAAACTTTTTCAGCACTGTTTGATTTTGATCCCATGTAGCGATGGTGGTTTTACATTCTTTCTGAAACCGAAACGGACCAAAAATGCCCATGTACCCGAACGCTTTAAATAACGTTCCAAGTGAAGTTTGAGTTTTACTCGATTTTGGTATACTTTTTTTACGAAACTTGATATTTCTCAAATACTTTGATTGTCCTCTTCATATTTAAAAATTCGACGGCTCCTTGGATCTAGTTGAATTTGATTTGTTTTCAGTATTGTTGAAATTAGTGCACCGTGACCGATTTATAGTCTTTAAATGGGTCTTTTTTATATACCCTGTTCTTGCTTCTTCCCAGTTGGGTTCAAGGCAAGTGGTATTGTGTTGACTTATTTTTGGAATGTGTTTTCAGATCACGTGGGGAGCGTAAAATAAATGAGTTCTTGTTCAGACATGATTCTTTTGGAACTTGAACTCCAACAGCTTGCTTCTTAGTCTTCTAAGCCGTCACGTTAACGGGGTGTCCTCCAGTAGAAATCGGAGCGTTTGCGCAAACTGTAGACTGTGGGTTCTTGCCAGGCGCAGAGTCATTCTGTCCACATTTTATCTTGGCTTCGATCAGTGGGAGAGAGAGAAAGAAAAAAAAAAGAGAGAGAGAGAGAGAGAGAGAGAACACCTATCATTCTTATCTCCCCTCCTTCTTTTTTGTGTTTGTTACTCTCTTGTAACATCTCTAATCTTCGGCACTTATATGACCTTATCGTGTTGCAAGT
>NW_004798213.1:256530-259604 GCF_000002075.1 Aplysia californica | reverse complement strand
CTCCGTGTTGCTCACCACCCGCCCGTCCTAACTCCCCAGTGGCGCCTGCACGGTCAACGTGAGTCTGCAATGGACAAGGCGGGGAATGTTTTAGTAAGTGTTTTACGCCACTTGCACCACAAATGGGTCATAAAAAAGTGCCAAAGATCAGGGATGTTTGTAACAGTAAGTGTTGTGGTTTAGTAAGTGTTTTACGCCATTTGCACCACAAATAGGTCAGAAAATGTGCCGACATTCAGAGGTGTTCGTTTTAGTAAGGTGTTTTACGGCACTTCCAATGCAACACAATAAATAAGGTCATATAAGTGCCGAAAATGTGAGGTGTTAGCCTACAAAAGAGTAAAAAAATACAAAAAAGAAGGAGGGGGATAAAGACGAAAAATATTTTAGTTAGTTATCCGGAAGTTCAAATAGGGCCCTATAGGCTTAATATTGTTACTTTTTTTATTCGTCAGAGAACGCAGACAGCTTGTATACATTCTCTAACGATAGAGAACGTAGACAGCTTGTATACATTCTCTAACGTTAGAGAACGTAGACAGCTTGTATACATTCTCTAACGATAGAGAACGTAGACACTTCCTACATAATATAATGAGCATTATCATAACCCTTTGCTAAAATGAAAATTTAAAAATTCTTTTTTTATTCCACTTTTTTTTCCAGATCAGACAGTGAGACAGTAGGTCTGGAACTTCTTTTGTCTTTTGTCAGAATGAAGAACACTATTTTATGACACAAACAAGACGGCTGTTACTATAAATATATCGGCCAATGGCATACTCCTAACGTTCTCTACCTATCCGCTTGTATCTCCGTGTGTTGAGAATCTTGGCCAAGCTACATCTCAATCTTTCTGCTGGGATGTTGCGTCCTCCTCAGCCCGGGCTGGCATTGGTAGGCAGGCAGGTAGGTAGGTAGGCAGGCCATAAGCCCGACTAATAAATGATCTACACTGTGTCGTTTTTTAAAGTTTTAGTAAGTGTTTTTCGGCACTTGCAACACAATAAGGTTATATAAGTGCCGAAGATTGTTTGTTTTGTTTTAGTAGAGGTTTTACGGCGCTCGCAACTGCATAAGGTCATATGAGCGCCAAAAGATTAGAGGTGTTACAAGAGACTAACAAACATAAAAAAGAAGGAGAGGAGATAAGGACGATAGATGGTTGATAGGATAGAAAGCAAACCACACCAGAGCACCCGTCAACCACCCACGCCGAAGAGTAAAGGTGTTACAAGAGAGTAACAAACATTAAAAAAGGAGAAGAGATCATGATGATAGATATTTGATCGGAAAGAAGGAGCAAACCACACCAGAGTACCCGCCCACCACCCACAAACTGTGTCGATGGACCAAGAGGCGTAAAAAATATCTACAAATAGAAACAAGAAAAAAAGAGAACAAAAAAACAAAAAACAAAATCAAAAACAAAAACAGAAAATCCTACGCCAAAGTTTAAAACATCGTGGGGGTCTCCATTCTTGTGACAAACTGGGAGCGCAGTGAACAACCGAACAGACGAGCGAGCCCCACCGATGGCAGACACACAGACACACAAAGACCACGGACAAACACACATTAATTTTGTGAGGCATCGTGGTGAAATCAGGCGCTCGTCAAAGTAATGAAGTTGTTTTAGTTTTAGTAGAGGTTATACAGCGCTCGCAACCGCATAAGGTCATATGAGCGCCAGAAGATTAGAGGTGTTACAAGAGAGTAACAAACATAAAAAAGAAGAAGGGGAGATAAGGACGATAGATGTTTGATAGGAAAGAAGGAGCAAACCACACCAGAGCACCCGTCAACCGCCCACTTAGTAGAGGTTTTACAGTGCTCGCAACTGCATAAAGTCATATGAGCAACAAGGGGTGGATGTCAACAGAGAAGTCCTTACAGTGAATTAGGCTTACTCTGCTCACCTCTCTAGCCTCAAAAGCATAACGTCTGCTTCGACTACCAAGGCACCCCGGAAATAGTGGATCACAAGAGAGTGACAAACATACAAAAGAAATAAAGAAAAATGACGATAGTGAGGATTAGGAAAGAAAAGGCAACAGTTGCCTGATGCAGTTCAGGCACAGTTATGAGCAAGACATTGATAAATCAGCCCATTTACAATTCTACTGTGCATAAGAACAAGTTAATGTCCTTCCTTTGGGAATGACCTTCAGTCAGTGGCACCGCCCCCCGGGGGGGAGAGGGAGTTGAAGTTGAAGGAACAGACATTTTTCCTCCATTTTCGCATGGCTCAACACCTTTTATGCCCATATAATAAACACAATTCCCATGTGAATGTTACTGATACATGTTGAGTAAAGGCACAAGATATGTACTTTTTTCAGTTATCAAGGACTCTCAAGCTATTGAAGTTACCAAACTTTGGCAGCCATTTTTTCGCTAATTTTACGACTGAAACCAGGCAACCCCATCCGCTTCAATCGCAAAAATATCGACGTCTGTTGAAGATAGATGGGCATTTTTTTACGTTAAAAGCAAGGCAAATGAACAAGCTTTCAAAATGATACAAATAACTCCACAAGCCCACAAATTGACGAGCATCTGTGCGTTGTAACACATTTTAGCCCAGAGGTCTCAAACTCAACCCCCCCCCCCACACACACACCTGGAGACCGCTGGAGGTATGGAGGTAGAGAGTCTGGGTGGGCCTTGGCCGCATCAAGTTTTTCACACTCACACACACACATACACACACATACAAAGGTTTCAAATTTATTCTTGAGCCCAATACTGATTCAATTTTCTCAATCTTTAATATAATCTATTATCTATTTGTGGTGGTCGAATTTTGCTATTCAAAAGGCATTTTAATGGCAGCATCGATCGACATGCGGTTTTCGCTAAAAGATTCTTTAAAATATTCTCCAGATCATGACGCCCTTCGTTTTTCCAGTTCTGAGACAGTTTTGCAGCAAAAAGCTAAATTTCTTTATTTCGCCGATCGCTTTTGCAGGCCGACGCTTGTCTCTGTAATTTTAGAAAATCCGCCAGGTTTGTTTATTTCAAATCGTACTTCCGTTCGATACTATCGCGCACTGTCGCGCAATATTGAGCAC